>NC_034186.2:37126565-37426565 GCF_002021735.2 Oncorhynchus kisutch | reverse complement strand
TAAACAACCTCCAGACCTGCTGAAAAGTCTGTGTCTCTGCCAACACACATCTGTCTGGGCTGCCTGTCTAATCTGACTGAAGTCTTTCTCTGGGTATCAAACTTCACAAACATATACTTTTATTTTCTCGCAAATTTTTATTAGCATGAGGCAATGGCCAAGTGTGCATGCTGCTCTGTCGAGGAAAACACCAGGCCGAGCTGCTGAGAAGGCAACAGGGGAATGCCCTTTAGAAGACCCTGCAGTATTAATAGATGGTTTTGTCCTCGTGTACCCTTTATCTAAAGCACAGCACCACATCAAAAGCAGCTTTATGACATGAATGGGAGAATGCTGAACACACCTCAAATAGAAGTGCTACCAGAATAAGGAGCAGAGGCCAGTAGGTACAACAACACCAGGCATACCAGACATTGGCACCAGAATGGCCAAGCCAAGGCAGCTCGGGTGCAGTGGGTTGCTAGCATTACAGAGACAATGCTGGGGCTGGAAAATAAATTCCAACACCCAGTTGAGAGTCTCCCTCCATGACTAATAGAACATTGCCTGGTATTCAGCTTTATTAAGTTAAGCTAGCCTGTGTGTCTATATTAAGGGGGAGAAAGAGGGTCTGTTAATAGGTACAGAAACATACTTGGCACTGTTGTTAATGTATTGTTTCCATTACATGGGACTATACTTTGACCTTTTCCAGTATCTTGTTACTGGGTTGGTGTTTTACGAGGGTCATGGCGGGGTAGGAGAGAGGCCTCTATTAGGGAAGGTTAACCAGGAGTATAGACCTTAAACAGAGGAGAAAATCCGGTTCAGTTTAATTGTGTTTCCTCACACATAAGTGTGTTTTAACACATTTTAGATGAAGTAAAGCCACTCACGTATCATTATCATGAAACAGCGCAGATAAAATCACTGGCTTTTTAAATTCACATATAAAGTGTTAACAAGGCACTCAAAGGAACGTTAACTAGTCAAAGTCAACCACTGGAGCCGAGGCCAGTGCACTTAGACACCTGCCATAGCTGAATACAGAACATAATGTGGCCCTTTGATCAAATATGAATTCCTATATAAAATGCCCTAATGCACCTCATAAAACTACTCTTGTAATCTTTTAACGGTTGAGGTTGCATTATGAAACATCTTGAAGTGGTAAGTGTAAGCAATGTGTCCCTGTTGGAGTAGCCACAGCCTGTAATAGTGCAGTTCTCTGTCCAGTAGATCAAAACCCTGCCTCTTCCAACAAAATACCCAAACAATATCTGTTTCTAATTTCCAAAAGCAGGAAGTAGAATAGGCACAACCCCACACAATTAACTAATGATGGCATTGGTACTTACATACACTCCCTGTAACAAACTGCTCCATCAAGCCATAGCAGTGACTGCAACCCACACATCTTTAAACTCGAATCAAATCAACGTTCATTTAATGCAGCAAGGTCACTTGGACGTGTGTCCAAACCCAGACTGCGAAGACTGACCTGGAACTTAGTGTACGTAATACAAATGAGAAGACAAGCCATTCCCTGGGGTGACCAGCATACTGTGACAAAATGCTCTAAAGTCATGAAATTGGAAGAGAATCGTGTTGGCGTAACAAAAAAGAGCCACAGTCAGCAATAACAACCAGAGAGACTGACGCTGGCCCCTGCATTGGGTGACTTAGTGAATGTGTCCAAAAACTCTGCAGTGTCCCTCCTAAAGCGGTAAGCGCTCTCACAGACAGCCAGTCAGGCCGTGAGACAGTCCATGGTGTGAATGGCTTTCTCAGGCCGCAATGGCTTCAGGCACTTGGTTGGGAACCGAAAGAAAGGACTCCGCTGTTAGCCCTTTGATGCCTAATGCTGCCGCATATGTGGGGAGTGAATAGAAGTGTGTTTGTGTGTGTAACATCAAAGGGAATGACTGCTGTCTGTAAAATTCAACCAGCATAATGACAAGATCAGATGCAGATATAGAGAAGGCAGATGTACAGATGACAAAAAGGGACAGATGGATCTGCTGTGGTCAACTGGACCCAGTTCATTGGCTCCTGGTTCTGCAGGTCCGTGCATTCGGAAAGTGTTACGTTACAGCCTTATTCTAAAACTGATCAAATTAGTTCCCCCCCCCCCATCAATCTACACACAATACCCCATAATAGAAAGCAAAAACAGGTTCAGAAATGTTTGCAAATTTCTTAAAAATAAAAATATCACATTTACATAAGTATTCAGACCCTTTACTCAGTACTTTGTTGAAGCACCTTTGGCAGTGATTTCAGCCTTCTTGCGGTATGATGCTACAAGCTTGGCACACCTGTATGTGGGGAGTTTCTCTTATTCTTCTCTGCAGATCCTCTCAAGCTCTGTCAGGTTGGATGGGGAGCATCGCTGCACAGCTATTTTCAGGTCTCTCCAGAGATGTTTGATCAGGTTCAAGTCTGGGCTCTGGCTGGGCCACTCTGAAGGACATTCAGAGACTTGTCCCGAAGCCACTCCTGCGTTGTCTTGGCTGTGTGTTTAGGGTCGTTGTCCTGTTGGAAGGTGAACCTTCACCCCAGTTGGAGGTCCTGAGCGCTCTGGAGAAGGTTTTCATCAAGGATCTCTCTGTACTTCGTTCTGTTCATCTTTCCCACAATCTTGACTAGTCTCCCAGTCCCTGCCGCTGAAAAACATCCCCACAGTATGATGCTGCCTCCACCATGCTTCACCGTAGAGATAGTGCCAGGTTTCCTACAGATGTGACACTTGGCATTCAGGCCAAGGAGTTCAATCTTGGATACATCAGACCAGATAATCTTGTTTCTCAAGGTCTGTGAGTCCTTTAGGTGCCTTTTGGAAAACTCCAAGCGGGCTGTCATGTGCCTTTTACTGAGGAGTGGCTTTTGCGTGGCCACTATAATATAAATGCCTTATTGGTGGAGCGCTGCAGAGATGGTTGTCCTTCTGGAAGGTTCTCCCATCTTCACAGAGGAACTCTGGAGCTTTGTCAGTGACCATTGAGTTCTTGTTTACCTGACATGCACTGTCCACTGTGGGAATTTATATAGACAGCGGTGTGCCTTTCCAAATCATGTCCAATCAATTGAATTTACCAGCTCAAATTTGAGTCTCATAGCAAAGGTCTGAACACTTATGTAAATAAGGTTTCTAAAAACCTGTTTTTGCTTTGTCATTATGGGGTATTTTGTGCAGATTGACGAGAAGAAAATATGTTGTAGAAATTTTAGAATAATGCTGTAACGTAACAAAATGTGGAAAAAGTCAAGGGGTCTGAATGCATTGTATAATATACCATATATACGTATACCAGGGTATTTGGAAATAGCCACAGGATGGTTTTTCCAATACCGAAACTACAGTATTTCTTTAACATATTTTATTTGTTATACATTTGAATAATTGTATATACTTTAAGTAAATATCTGCAGTTAATTCATGCAATTTGTTAGGAGATAAAGAAGATCGCGTTCTTCATTTCACCTGTCACATAATTTTTCATGATGAAGTTTACTGGTTGTCCCCAGTCACATGGTGTTTGTTTAGAAGCACAACGACAAGAGACTGGATGGAGCCTTGTGAGTTACTCACTGTTGTGCAGCATGTTCCCGGTGATCTAGTTACAGTATAGAATTCACAGCTAAATGTTTGCCATCTAGATATCTTATAAGTATTAAGTTAACAGTCTAAAATGTGCTAAATGCTCTGCAGTTGTGTATTTGGTTAGCTAATTTTGTAGCTAGTTAGCTACCTAGCTAAGTAGTTCGCGTCTTCCAAAATCAAGCTTCGCTTGGCAACAGCAGAGAACCCCTCCTGGATCAAGAGCCTTGCTGGCTTATACTTGTTTTGTACGTGGAGCAAACGGTGAGTAGCATTCTTTTGTTACTTGTATAACTTTATGAACTGGGATGTCTGTCCCGGAAATACTTTAAGTCAGAGACTGTATAAAATGTTCGTAATGCGCTCATTAGTATTTAGTTAGCATTCTCTATTGGATTATACATGTACTTGTTAGCATTGGTAATCTTCGAAATACAAAGGCTCAGGAGGGTTTGAAATGAGCGCCCCTTGTGTTCAGTGCCGGTATTACCGAATATCCCGTATGACAATCTGGATACCGCCCAAGCCTAACACACACCTACATCACCACTGCAGCTACCAGACTCTTATTATGATTTCTAAATACTGCACAATTTAAACACTTGCCCCAGTCCCCATTTCCCCGAAACAAACGTGTAAATATTGGACTATATAATGTGCCTTTATTATACTTGTGCTAAAATCATCATTCTATTCTTCTGAGACATTTACTTTTTGTTCATATTCGTATATTTTATTATTTATTATTGTTGTTGCGTTGTCGAGAAGGAACCTGCAAGTAAGCATTATGTTGGATCGTGTATAACATGTGTATCTCGTACATACAACTAATAAAACTTCAAATTTGCTCAAACCCTAGATCCCAATCCGAGCACTCCGTTCCACCACCTCTGTTCTCTTGACCATCCCAACCCTACGTGAGAGCAGCTCCTACTGAGCCCAGTCAAAGCTCTTCTCTGTCCTGGCATCCCAGTAGTGGAACAAGCTTCCCCCTAAAGTGAGAACAGCGGAGTCCCTGCCAATCTTTCGAAAACCTCTGAAACTCTACCTCTTTGAAGAGCATCTTAAATAACTCTCACGGAAATGCAAATGTCAATCTGGATGGAGCTTTTTCCAGACTGATTGCTGACATTTCCCTAGCTTGCAGGGGCGGCAAAATAGAGTCCGGCTTGTCTTTGTTTTCTGGAAACCCAGACACCCCAGGGGCAGTGTACCGAGATCGGGTAACCCACCCCAAGACTACCCTGTGGCCTTCAACCACGGCCCGCGGAGTGAGACGTAGACATTCCTCTCACATTCACAGACACTCAGATAACCTGATGAGAACACGCAGATCACCCACTATTCAGACATGTAGCTCCGCAAACTAGAAAACCGTCATGCTTCCGCCCCCATAAATCTGGTTCTCCCTGTTGTAAAACGTGGTGGATCCATTGAACAGAGCTCCTGAGGTCACTGTTACAGTATGGTCGTGGTGCAGGTAAGGTTGGTGGTCATGATGTAATGGTGTGGTTTTCCCCATCCAGGACCCATCTGGAACAGCTCTCTGTTTAAGAAGTGGAGCCAGACAGAAAGGAGCAGGAAGCTGGCCTACAACACACTGACTGAGCCACAGCAGACCACAGGTGAGTGAGCTCAATCCTAATGCCACCTGGTTTACCAATAGAACTCGGGAGGGAAGAACTCACACAACACTGTCTTCTGCGCCAGACAGAAGGGTTTTCCCCCTTTGATGTACTGAAACTCCTAGACTTTACACACCCATGGTAAGAGCAGAACATTGACTGTTAATATGTACAGTTTTATAACATACTAGTAACATTAACATACAACCTATCAGAGTTTGGGGTCAAGTTCAATTTTTAGCAAAGGCCAAGGGTGAGACACCATGAGGTTTTTCCCCAATTTATCAACTGAGTCTGAATTGATTTCCAGAAAGGAAATGACCTGCCTGTATTGTGTAATTAATGTTCAGTTCCAACTAGACATTCACATTCCATTATGCTTAGATTCAGTCTGGTGAAACAAGACAATGGTGTTAACTTGTCAGGATCATAGCAGAACAAAAAAATTGCATGGAAATAAGAGTCTATTTTATATTCACGAGTTCAGTTTAACTATTCATTACAAAGTAAGCACAGGAAATTAAAACTAAGTACCTAATGTCACCACAGGGATTAAAATGCACTGGATTTTGATAAATTTGCAAGTGTTTTTAATTGAACAAAGAGACTAGAGGTCACTAGGTCTGTGTTGAGATTGTCTACCTACAACAGCACAGAGAACACATCCTGATAATGTCCCTCAATAGATCACCTCACTTCGCTCCTGATCCCTCCCAAGGGTCTCGTTCCAATGAAGCAATCTATTATTCAGAGAAAGAAAGATCCATGGTATGTTGCTAATGGAATGTAGTGAGGTTGTTTCTTCACATCTTTGGAAATCCTCAGAGCTGAACATGTGACAGACGAAAGCTAGACAGCGTGCCTCTATCCCTTCCGCCCTCCTCATCTGACTACCTGAGTTGAGGCCGCAGGGCTTGGAAAGAGTTTGGTCAACGCAGGATCCCCTGGGTGACTCAACTCAGCAGAAAATGGCAGTAGCAGACTCTTCTCTTAAACGTTGTGACCTCCCTCCTTGTTGTGACCCGTATCTCCCTGTCTTTGTCTCCCTCTGCATGTATGGCAGGTGTGACTGAATGGACGTCCTGGTTCAACATCGACCATCCAGGGGGGAATGGAGACTACGAGCGGTTAGAGGCCATCCGGTTCTACTACAGAGAGAGGGTGTGTGTCCGGCCTGTGGCCATGGAGGCCCGCACCACGGACTGGGTAGCAGCAGCAGAGACTGGGGAGGTGACCCACTCCAGCCTAGAGAAGGGCTTCTGGTGCATCAACAAGGAGCAGCCCTACGGACGCATCTGTTCCAACTACCACGTCCGCTTCCAGTGCCCACCAGGTACCCACAGACCACAATACTCCCTTCACGTGGGTTACAAGGGCCACTTAACACAGTAGCAGATGCATGGCTTATGGACACTAATGATCTGTTTGTCTTTTCCCAAACTGTGAAAGAACTGTGCTTGTACATAGTTAAGTAACAGTTATTTTTGAAAACTTCAGGCCAGCTTACTTGAGTCCATTCTACCCATTCTATCTCAATGTGGAGAACTCACTCACCCTTGTCACTCTGTCTTGTTTCTGTGTGTCCAGTTCAGGCCTACTGGACAGACTGGGCCGCCTGGGGAACCTGCTCTGCTACAGCCTGTAATGACGTGGGCATCCAGGTGCGCAAGAGGAAGTGTATGAGCATCCAGCCCCTGCCCCTGCTGCTGGTGCCCCCATGCCAGGGCCACCACACAGAGAGGGCGGAGTGTGCCACCCCACCATGCGAAGGTACCCTCCCAACACAACCTATACATAGACCTACAGCAGGGGTGTCAAACTCATTCCATGGAGGGCAGAGTGTCTGCTGATTTTTGGTTTCTCCTTTCAATGTGTCCAGTTAAGACCTAGACAACCAGGTGAGGAGAGTTCCTAACTACTGTAATCAGTGACCTTCAAACATGTACAAGGGAGGAATGAAAACCCGCAGACACTCGGCCCTTCGTGGAATGTGATTGACACGTGACGGTACAGTATACCGCGCCAGTCTTTAACATCAAGCCGATCATTATCATGGACCTTTTACCTAATTCCTCCTCTGTCAAGAGACATTCAGCTGATCAGAGTCATCACTGACACGAAGACAATCAGTATCATTCAACTGTAGCCAACAGATCTGAGATGTGGCAGTAGGTACATTAGCCGTTCGGTTGTTTAATAAGTACAAAGACTACGCCCACAGTAAAGCCTTTGGCAGCAGTATAGTTTCTCATACATAAAAGCCTCTTCTCTCTAGCTGTCACATTTCTCCTAACTTCTCCCGAACATGGGCTTCTTTCAATTATCTGTCACTGTCGTAAACACACCTTTTGATGTGTTTAAGGCTCCAAGGGCTTTGATCAGGAGGAGGCTGTCACGGTGCACTTTGCTCCCTAAGGGGAATCAGTAGCAGCACCGTCTCTGCTCTATCCCATAGAGAGGAGGAAACCACCTGACACGCAACACTTTCATCAGTTGACCAGTAGCCTGGCAAAAGTCCTGTGATAATACTTTTACAATGCCTCTTTCCTTCCTCCTTTCTTTAAAGTTACAGTTCAGTTACAGTTTATCATCTGGATCATTAATGTTTACTTTCTGCAATTTGACCAGCCAAGTGGACTCCTTGGAGTCCATGGGGAGCATGCTCGGCGACCTGTGGCAAGGGTCGCAGGATCAGGAGGAGGACCTGTGTGAGAACCTCTGTGACAGTGCAGTGTGTGGGACGAGCGGCGGAAATCCAGAAATGTGGGAAAAATCCATGCCCCCCACGTAAGTTGTAAATCTAAAGAGACAGAGAATATGTCTGTGAAATCAAAATAACAATTCTAATCTAACGTGTAAAAGTATACTGAATGTATTGTGTGTGGGTGTTTATGTGTATGTCTGTGTATCTGCAGCCAATTGTAATCGCGAGTGTCCCAAAGGTCGGCCCAGTGAGGACTGCAGTCGCTGTGTGTGTGAGGGGCACGTGCTCCAGGGAGAGGTCCTCAGTATGTCCGGTGTCCCTGTAGCGGGGGCCAGGATAGCGCTGGCCAGCCAGCCCAAGATCATCCACGCCCGCACTGACTCCAAGGGCCTCTTCAGACTCCCAGGGGTCTGCTCCAGCTCCCCCACCCAGCTCTACATTCACAAGGAGAAGTTTGCCCCCGTTACCACCTCCACCTCCAGCAACAGCACTGGGTCATCCTGGGTACGGGTGGTCCTAAAGTCTGCAGGCGAGTCACGCTTAATAACATTAACAAACAAAAGCCCAATGATAAAGTATGTTCTCTATGTACTTACTACTGGGTTGAGCCAGTCAGTCTGTCTGTATAACCATCCAACCACTAGAGTCAAACTAGGGGAAGGATGTATAAATCAACAATCTGGACCACTGGAGAACAGTCTGAAGTAGTTCAGACCATTACAACCAAATACACTATATATACAGGAGTATATGGACAACCCTTCAAATGAGTGGATTTGGCTATTTCAGCCACACCCATTGCTGACAGGTGTATAAAATTTAATACACAGCCATGCAATCTTCATAGACAAACATTGGCAGTAGAATGGCTTTACTGAAGAGCTCAGTGACTTTCAATTTAGCACCGTCATAGGTTGCCACCTTTCCAACAAGTCAGTTTGTCAAATTTCTGCCCTGCTAGAGCTGACCAGGTCAACTGTAAGTGCTGTTACTGTGAAGTGGAAACGTCTAGCAGCAACAATGGCTCAGTCGCGAAGTGGTAGGCCACACAAGCTTACAGAACGAGACCGCAGAGTGCTGTAGTGTGTACAAATCATCTGTCCTCTGTTGCAACACTCACTACCGAGTTCCAAACTGCCTCTAGAGGCAACTTCAGCACAATAATTGTTTGTCGGGAGTTTCATGAACTGGGTTTTCATGGCCGAGCAGCCGCTCACAAGCCTAAGATCACCATGTGCAACGCAAAGCGTTGGCTGGAGTGGTGTCAAGCTCGCCGCCATTGGACTCTGGAGCAGTGGAAACATTTTCTGGAGTGATGAATCACGCATCTGGCAGTCCCACGGACAAATTTGGGTTTGCCGGATGCCAGGAGAACGCTTCCTGCCCTAATGTATAGTGCCAACTGTAACATTTGGTGGAGGAGGAATAATGGTCTGGGGCTCTTTTTCATGGTTCAGGCTAGGCCCCTTAATTCCAGTGAAGGGAAATATCAACTTTACTCTACAATGACATTTTAGATGATTCTGTGCTTCCACAGAATCCAACTTTGTGACAACAGTTTGAGGAAGCCCCTTCCTGTTTCAGCATGACAATGCCCCCACGCACAAAGTGAGGTCCATACAGAAATAGTTTGTAGAAATTGGTGTGGAAGAACTTGACTGGCCTGTACAGAGCTCTGACCTCAACCCCATCGAACACCTTTGGGATGAATTGGAACGCCGACTGCGAGCCAGGCCTCATCGCCCAACATCAGTGCCCGACCTCACTAATGCTCTTGTGGCTGAATGGAAGCAAGTTCCTGCAGCAATGTTCCAACATCTAGTGGAAAGCCTTCCCAGAAGAGAGGAGGCTGTTGTAGAAGCAAAAGGGGGACCAACTCCATATGAATGACCATGATTTGGGAAGGAGATGTTCGACCAGCAGGTGTCATGTAGTGTATATACAGTGAGGCCTGGAATTATTGGATCAATTGATTAAATATCAGCAAAAAATACTGTAAAATAAACATTGCAAATGTATGCCAAACAAAAAAACAATGATTGCAAAGTTAAACAAACCATAGAACTCTATGCAAAAAGACCACTTCTAACAATTTCCATTTAACATTTTTACAAAAACATATTTACTTGAAAAACTGCAGATGCAAAGTTTGATAACAGAATGACTGTACCAACAGCAAAAACCATCATTCTGTTACCAAACTCTGCAGTGTTGTTCAAGTAAACTATTAAAGGTAGTCCTTGTGCATAGAGTTGTATGGTTTGTTTAACTTTGCAATCATTGTTTTTTTTATTTGACAAACATTTTAAAGTGAAAAATCTGAGTCTCCGCATAACTGTGGAATTGCCTTGAGCTATATTGCATTGCTCATTTAATTTTTTAGAAATTAATTTATTTTATTTTAATACAATTGCTAAGAGAAAGATTTTGTTTAACAGGTAATTAAAAAATATCTAAAAATGATAGGGGTCAAAATGATTGGCTCCCCTGTTTTCAATACTCCAGCACCCTTCCCTTGCGAGGATAACGACACTGAGACTTTTCCCCAAAAAATGTATGAGTTGGAGAACACATTGGGAGGGATCTCAGACTATTCCTCCATACAGAATCCTTCCAGATCCTTGATATCCTTCGTCTGCCCTCTTCAATTCTAACCACAGGTCCGGAAACTGAGATGGCCATTGCAAAATGTTTATTTTGAGGGTCAATTAACAATTTCTTTGTGGAATTTGAGGTTTTTGGGGTTATTGCCTTGTTGGAAGATTAACTTGGGGCCAAGTTTCAGCCTCCCCTTGTTTAGGTCAACGGGCATTATGAACTTTACCAAGTACCAGGACATTTGAGCCAAAAACCTGGTTGCCTCTGCCAGGAGGCTGAAAATTGTCCATAAGTGAATCTTTTAGCAAGACAATACCAAAAGTACACATCAAAAGCCACAAAGATATTGATATTTGACCATAAAATCAACATTTTGCAATGGCCATCTCATTCTCCAGACTTGAGCCCCATTGAAAACCTGCGGTATCAAATTGTATTAGTCACATACACCGAATACAACATTTCACCTTACAGTGAACTGCTTACTTACGAGCCCCTAACCGACAGTGCAGTTAAAAAAACAAACATATAAGAGATAAAAGTAACAAGTAATTAAAGTGCAGCAGTAAAAAATAACAATATATACAGGGGGCTCATAAGAGTCAATGTGCGGGGGCACCGGTTATTTGAGGTAGTATGTACATGTAGGTAGAGTTTAATTAAAGTGACTATGCATAGATGACAACAGAGTGGCAGTGATGTGGGGGGGGGCAATGTGAATAGTCTCGGTAGCCATTTGACTAGATGTTCAGGAGTCTTATGGCTTGGGGGTAGAAGCTGTTTAGAAGCCTCTTGGACCTAGACTTGGCGCTCTGGTACCGCTTGCCGTGTGGTAGCAGAGAGAACCGTGTATGACTAGGGTGGCTGGAGTTTTTGACCATTTGTAGGGCCTTCCTCTGACACCGCCTGGTATAGAGGTCCTGAATGGCAGGAAGCTTGTCCCCAGTGATTTACTGGGCCGTTCGCACGACCCTCTCTAGTGTCTTGCGGTTGGAGGCCGAGCAGTTGCCATACCAGGCAGTGATGCAACCAATGGTGTTGAACGCTGAGCTGTAGTTAATGAATAGCATTCTCTCGATGGTGCAGTTGTTGAAACTTTTAAGGATCTAAGAACCCATACCAAATCTTTTCAGTCTCCTGAGGGGGAATAGGTTCTGTCGTTCCCGCTTCAAAGAAGGTCATGGTGTTCTTGGATCATGTAAGTTTGTTGATGTGGACACCAAGGAACTTGAAGCTCTCAATCTGCTCCACTGCAGCCCCGTCGATGAGAATGTGGGCGTGCTCGGTCCTCTTTTTCCTGTAGTCCACAATCATTTCCTTTGTCTTGATCACGTTGAGGAACAGGTTGTTATCCTGGTACCACATGGCCACGTCTCTGACCTCTTCCCTATAGGTGGTCTCGTTGTTGTCGGTGATCAAGCCTACCACCGTTGTGTCATCTGCAAATTAAATGATGGTGTTGGAGTCGTGCCTGGCCGTGCAGTCATGAATGAACAGGGAGTACAGGAGTGGGCTGAGCATGCACCCCTGAGGGGCCCCTGTGTTGAGGATCAGCGTGGCGGATGTGTTGTTACCTACACTTACCACCTGGGGGCGGCCCGTCAGGAAGTCCAGGATCTAGTTGCAGAGGGAAGTGTTTAGTCCCAGTGTAGCTTATTGATGAGCTTTGAGGGCACTATGGTGTTGAACGCTGAGCTGTAGTCAATGAATAGCATTCTCACATAGGTGTTCCTTTTGTCCAGGTGGGAAAGGGCAGTGTGGAGTGCAATAGAGACTGCATCATCTATGGGTCTGTTGGGGCGGTATGCAAATTGGAGTGGGTCTGGGGTTTCTGGGAATTGAAGATGGCTGTCCATAAGTGCAGATGAAGGATATCAAGGATCTGGAAGGAATCTGTATGAAGGAATGGTCTAAGATCCCTCTCAATATGTTCTCCAATCTCATTAAACATTGTGACAACTGCTGACGTAAAAAGGGCTTTATAAAATACATTTGATTGAAAAGGCTGGGTTTTGTTATTCTCGCAATGGGAGAGTGCTGCACTATTGAAAATGAAGATTAAGGATTTTTTTTGTATTACTTGTTAAACAAAATATTTGTAAAAATCTATGTTTTTGAGCATACAATATAGTTCAGTATTTGTATTTATTTTATAAAGTATTTTTTGCTCATCTTTATCAAGGGATCCAATCATTCCGGACCTCGCTGTATGTGGAAACTAAACACAGGTGCAGTTACAGGGGCAGTATTTTAACCATAATCACACCAATCATTTTTCATAAGTACAGAGACCAACAAGAGTTTAAACTGTAGGCCTGATGAAGTTTTATGGAATCATGATGCCTCGGTGGTACCATTCACAACAGTTTCGGAGCCAGGTTTTTAAGGATTTGTTTCCTACTGCTTTGCAGAGAAGCCATATGTTGTAAAGCACCCGGAGGACAAAGTACGCTACGAGGGACAGCGTGTGATGTTGTGCTGCAAGGCAACAGGGTCGCCCATGCCTGACAAATACTACTGGTAAGATAATGCATTTATTTTTAAATTCTGGAAAAATCCTCCAAGTTTTATTTTAATCATAGATGCCATTAAAAAGTTAAACAGAACATTCTAATAAGCTATTTTAACATTTAAAATAATGGCATGTTCTCCTTTCCAGGTACCACAATGGGACCCTACTAGATAGGAATGTGTTTAAATACGAAGAGGATCTGCTGTTGAGAGGCCTGAAGCCAGAGCAGACTGGACATTACTACTGTAAAGCCAGCAGCCAAACAGGCAGCAGCAAGTCTTCACAGGCATTCCTCACTGTTATCGGTATGTATAGACCTTATCCATCAAATCCTATACTAACTGTACCTATACTGTACTTGTAGAAATGAACAGTAAGGGAAGGATGCTGGATGAAGTAAACTGAATGAGAAAGGGAAAAAAAAAAAAACTTCAACCAATTTGACTGTATCTGTTGCAACATTTTTTTAAAAATACACCCAAGGAAAATAAGATCATTAAATATCAAGGGCCACAGAATCTGGCAGCACGTGGAGCAGTAAGGTTTTATTATGTTTACATTGGTCGAAAGCAGCCTTGTCTAAACAAATCTTCTTTACCGAGAAATCCTGGACACAGTAAAAACCCAAATCCCAGTTCTCCAGAGCTCCCCGTATTGAAGTGAAATCATGGACACAGTAAAAACCCAAATCCCAGTTCTCCAGAGCTCCCCGTATTGAAGTGAAATCCTGGACACAGTAAAAACCCAAATCCCAGTTCTCCAGAGCTCCCCGTATTGAAGTGAAATCCTGGACACAGTAAAAACCCAAATCCCAGTTCTCCAGAGCTCCCCTTATTGAAGTGAAATCCTGGACACAGTAAAAACCCAAATCCCAGTTCTCCAGAGCTCCCCGTATTGAAGTGAAATCCTGGACAAGGTAAAAACCCAAATCCCAGTTCTCCAGAGCTCCCCGTATTGAAGTGAAATCCTGGACACAGTAAAAACCCAAATCCCAGTTCTCCAGAGCTCCCCGTATTGAAGTGAAATCCTGGACACAGTAAAAACCCAAATCCCAGTTCTCCAGAGCTCCCCTTATTGAAGTGAAATCCTGGACACAGTAAAAACCCAAATCCCAGTTCTCCAGAGCTCCCCGTATTGAAGTGAAATCCTGGACACAGTAAAAACCCAAATCCCAGTTCTCCAGAGCTCCCCGTATTGAAGTGAAATCCTGGACACAGTAAAAACCCAAATCCCAGTTCTCCAGAGCTCCCCGTATTGAAGTGAAATCCTGGACACAGTAAAAACCCAAATCCCAGTTCTCCAGAGCTCCCCGTATTGAAGTGAAATCCTGGACACAGTAAAAACCCAAATCCCAGTTCTCCAGAGCTCCCCGTATTGAAGTGAAATCATGGACACAGTAAAAACCCAAATCCCAGTTCTCCAGAGCTCCCCGTATTGAAGTGAAATCCTGGACACAGTAAAAACCCAAATCCCAGTTCTCCAGAGCTCCCCGTATTGAAGTGAAATCCTGGACACAGTAAAAACCCAAATCCCAGTTCTCCAGAGCTCCCCTTATTGAAGTGAAATCCTGGACACAGTAAAAACCCAAATCCCAGTTCTCCAGAGCTCCCCGTATTGAAGTGAAATCCTGGACACAGTAAAAACCCAAATCCTAGTTCTCCAGAGCTCCCCGTATTGAAGTGAAATCCTGGACACAGTAAAAACCCAAATCCCAGTTCTCCAGAGCTCCCCGTATTGAAGTGAAATCCAAGATTGACAATAAATCCTGTTCTTTTTTTTGGTTACCAAGTCAGAGAAGAATACGTTTCCACATCCTTGCGGGATAGATACACATTGTGCATATTCCCCAGTTGCTTGTTAGCCACGATATAGATTGACAAATAGGGTTTGCGGAGGAGTGTGCTAAAGCAATCAGCCCCGGGCTACAGCCTGAGAGATTTGCCCCTGTGACTAGACCAACAACACCTGGAGCATCAAGGGTCTTAGTGGTGAATGATGAACCTGCTTCACACTACCAGCCCAGTGTGGTTCCCTTCACTAGGGAACATTAGGCTACACTCCAGTTAATTAATAAAATATTCAATTCAATTAATTCATATTAAAAAGACAGGACTACAGATGTAGGGTCTTTCCTGAAATGCAGGAAATGTCAAACTTGTAGTGTATTTGAGGTTTAAGAAAGCTTCTTAAGTTTGTAATTTCCACTTTGAAATGTCAGACTTGATTTTCCATTACTAAAAAATGTATTAACCCCTACAAAAATGTCCATTAATTATAATCCACATAATTCAAATATCTTATTGCTGCAGGATTATTTTCCTGCTGTCTCAATTTAAGATCTTACATCTGTACCATTTTCCTATCGTTTCTTTTAGTTGTAATTTTAATTAGTTTTTGAAAGAACGCAAAGGGACCAGGGACGGAAATTACACATTGGGCTAATCAGACTGTTCCATCTGTCTGCAATAATCTTCTTATTTGGAGGATGTGGAGTTTAACAGGAACACTGGAGCGTATACTCAGCCATGATGTCATGCACATGAATCATTTTGCCAACATTTGGGTAAACAAAAATATTTTCTTTCCAATTTCCATCTGGATGGTTGGTGAACAATTGTTCTCCTGAAGTTCACATCTAATTACCCCATTATGAATGATTTGTTGTGCAACTTGGCTAATCGTGGTTGTCGCTCAGCATGTGGACAGAGAGAGAACGTGTGTTTAAGTGAACACTTTACATTGCGTATCCTTTACCATGTAGTTACCTTCATTGTACCTTGATAACCACAATGCAATTAACCAGCATTGCATAACCACCAGATACCTATAAGAACAACACTACTCTTTTTTTCCCACTGAGAATAAAGGAAACCTCTAAATGTTGTTCATATTACCATAGTTACAGGTATTGTTATTGCATACTAATTACACTAATGCTCCCTATGAAAATGAAATTCTAGGTAATTACATGTTAATGTGAAGTATGACAGAGTGGGCCATTTGCATCTGTTTTTTGTATGAAATAAGTAAATGAGTAAATGTACTCCTGTATGCGCATATGCTTGTATGTTTACAGCCATAAAATACAAGTGTATTCTCATTGCTAACTCTGTGTTTTGTATTCCACAGCTAAAGGCACACCGGCATGCAACCCCACTCCTGAGAACCACCTCATCAGACTGCCCATGGACTGTGTTCAGCCTGGGACGGACTCTATGTTATACAACGCCGGCCGCTGCCCCCACAACAAGTGTGCAGGCTCCCTGGACTTTGACCTGCGCTGCAGGGATGGAGGTGGCTACTGCTGTGGGGTCCAGAAGATGGAGAGCCGGGTAATAGACTGTGGGAGCTACAGCCTGCCCATCAAAGCGGTAACTGAGTGTGGCTGCCAGAAGTGTGTAGTGCCCAAGGTGCTGGTACGTGGCAGGGTGGTCACAGCAGACAACGATGAACCACTGCGTTTTGGGCACATGTACATTGGCAAGGAGAGAGTAGGCACCACAGGGTACAAAGGAGGCTTCACACTCAATATAACCCCAGACACAGAGAGGCTAGTAGTCAACTTTGTGGATCCCACGCAGAAGTTCATTGACACTCCTAAGGTGTTTATCTTCGACAGGAGAGGGGGGTCTGTTTACCATGACGTGAAGGTGATGAGAAAGCAGGAACCTATTGATATCAATGCTGGAGAAACAAATACCATTGACTTAGGAGAAATTAAAGGGGAGGACCCTATTGGACAGATCATCATACCTCCAAATTCTTTCCACAGGAATAATGGGGAGGTGTACAAAGGTACAGTGAAAGCCAGTGTCACCTTCATTGACCCCAGGAACATCACCACAGCTGCTGCCGCTCCTGGTGAGCTCAACTTTGTGGACGATGAGGGTGACATGCTTCCACTGAGGACATATGGGATGTTTTCTGTTGACTTCAGAGATGAGGCGAACCAGGAAGTCCTGGGGGCTGGAGCAGTCCAAGTACTCCTAGACACGCAGCACGTCAAAATGCAAGCTCACATTCCCAAAATGAAACTGTGGTCCCTCAACCCAGACACAGGTATCTGGGAGGAGGAGAGTGACTTTCACTACACTCAGACCACATCTGGTGGTAATGGGAGGAGCAAGCGAGAGGAGCGCACTTTCCTCATAGGTAACATGGAAATCAGGGAGCGTCGACTTTTCAACCTGGACGTGCCTGAGAACCGCCGCTGCTACGTCAAAGTGCGGGCGTACATGAATGACAAGTTCCTGAACACTGAGCAGCTGGAAGGTGTGGTCATCAGCCTGATAAACCTGGAGCCCAAGCCTGGCTTCTCCTCTAACCCCAGAGCATGGGGTCGCTTTGACAGTGTGATAACCGGACCCAATGGAGCTTGCCTGCCAGCCTTCTGTGATGCCCAGGTGCCTGATGCTTACACAGCTTATGTCACAGGAGTTATGGGTGGTGAAGAGCTGGAGGCAGCTCCCTCAACCCCAAAGATGAACCCAAACATCATTGGAGTGTCTCAGCCATACTTAGACAAGATAGACTACCAGCGATCAGACCACGATGATCCAGCTCTCAAGAAAACAGCCTTCAGAATCAACTTGGCAAAACCCAACCCCAACAATGTGGAAGAGACCAATGGACCAATATACCCCTATCAGAGTTTAATAGACTGTGAAAATGCTGGAGTCGATGCCAACCACTTCCGATTCTTCAGAGTGGAAAAGGACAAATACGAATACAATGTTGTGCCCTTCCAAGAGAACGACTTAACATCGTGGACGGGTGACTACCACTCCTGGTGGCCCAACCCTCAGGAGTTCAGGGCTTGCTACATCAAGGTCAAGATCCAGGGGCAAAAGGAGGTCATGATAAGGTCACAGAACCATGGAGGCACCCACCCTGAGACCGCAGGTCAGCTGTACGGTATAAGAGACATCCGCAGCACCCGTGACATGCATGTGGCCAACACCTCCGCAGCTTGCCTCGAGTTCAAGTGCAGTGGCATGCTCTTCGACCAAGCCGCAGTCGACAGGTCCCTCATATCAGTCCTCCCACAGGGAAACTGTCGGAGAGTGGGCGTCAACAGCCTGCTAAAGGAGTACCTGACCAAGCACCCCCCTACCTCACCGAACAACGAGTCCCATGCCTTCAACATGCTGGGCCCTGTCGACCCCTTGGGGCACAACTATGGCATTTACACGGTCACAGACCAGAACCCTAGGGTGGCAAAAGAGATCGCCATCGGACGCTGCTTTGACGGTACCTCTGACGGGTTCTCCAGGGAGATGAAGTCAGACACTGGAGTTGCTCTGACCTTCAGCTGCCCAGAAAGGACTGTGACCAGGGAGAGTCTCTTCCAACGCCTCCAGACGAACCCCAGCCAGACTCTTTCTCAGATGGCCCGGGACATGCGGGAGGCGCAGGGGCTGCAGGTCCGGGGAAGGTCCTCCCGGGTGGTGACCTACCCCTCTGGTTCCAGCAGCCGCAGATCCAGCTCTACCAGGAGAAGATCCACGATGCGTGCACAGGACAGGCAGTAGATCTGCCGTTAAGTGAGTTACAAGTTTTCGTTGAGCCACAGAATGAAAATTGTTAGTGCGTGTAAAGTTTTCCTAACACCTTTCAATCTACTCTTAGGTCTTTGGGTTGGAAATAAAGAAGATGGCGTCCTCACAACCAAATAATGAAATGTCAAGTTGGGTCAGCTTGGTGATGTTGGATGTGAACTTTCTCTGAACAGCACGGTACTCTATTGAAACAGTAACCATTCCGGCAAAACCACACGGAGGAGAGAAATTAAGACATGCATTTTCTCTGAAACTTACTTGAAGGGTTTGGCAATAAATATCCATATTAATTTTATTATTTGAGAAGAACTACATTTCTTTAGCTTTCATCAGTCCAGCAAAGGACATTAATTTAATTGGCGTTAATAGGCTTTTATGAAGGAAACGACCAAATCAATTTCTGAGAAATCAAGTTTATATTTGGATTTGTAGCGTTCCACATTAACCATTGTGGTCGTCTTTTCTGATGTCTATGATCGCATGAGTTATAACCAACTGTAAAAGCCAGTCTAAATGCTAAACACTTCCTAATTGGCCAAAGCTTTCCATTGTACTCACGAGTCCCTCAAAGTCAGAGGAACATCAGGTCCTAGTGATCCAGTCTGTTTGTAACAGACAGTGGGCCCCTTTTCTAGAAACCGGGAAGTATTCTCTGCCAAGAAGAGGCCTATTTAAGATGCATTGAGGTGCAAGGAATTATTGTTCTCTGATCCTAGGACGCTCTTTTTAATACCCTTGTTTCTAGGTAAAAAAAATAATCATGTTTAGCATGTCACATTGCCAACTGCGATCCAGACAAACTTTACTGTAACTTAACTACAACATGCATCAGGACCCTAGCCAAGACAAGCATCCCGTAACAGATTTCACCAGTAGACTAAACAGAGCCTGCGGTATGGGACCTGGGAGAAGAGATTGTGAGGAATGACACAATTACCTTCAGCCCTCACTTCCCACAAAGTCCCCAAGTACTCATCCAACACACCTCTGTCTGTTCTTCAACATCCCTTGTGCGTTACTGTCAGGAATGTAAAAAACAAAACAAATAAACAACAGACATGAAAACCCTATTTATACATAGCAGAGAATTAGCTAGACTAATTCTGAGACTGTATTGTTGTTTGGTGTGGGGGGGATGTCTGTCTTTGTCTCATGAAGTGCAATAGCTATATTCCATTTTGACTTGAGAGCCCTTGCAAATCATCATGTGACAAGCCAATATACTGTACTTGGTACTGCTGGTAAATAGGGTAAATCCTTCAGTATACAGTGCATTTGGAAAGTTTTCAGACCTCTTGACTTTTTCCTATTATTTTATACGTTACAGCATTATTGTAAAATTGATTAAATTACATTTTTTCCTCATCAATCTACACACAATGCCCAATTATGACAAAGCCAAAACTGTTTTTTAGAAATTGCCATAGATTTGCAAATGTATTAAACTCCGTAAGTATTCAGACCCTTTGCGTTGAGACTCTAAATTGAGCTCAGGTGCATCCTGTTTCCATTGATCATCCTTCAGATGTTTCTACAACTTGATTGGAGTCCACCTGTGGTAAATTGTATTGATTGTACATGATTTGGAAAATCCCACAGTTGACAGTGCATGTCAGAGCAAAAACCAAACCATAAGGTTGAAGGAATTGTCCGTAGAGCACTGAGACAGGATTGTGTCGAGGCACAGATCTGGGGAAGGGCACCAAAAATGTTATGCAGCATTGAAGGTCCCCAAGAACATGGCCTCCATCAATCTTAAATGGTTCCTCTGTGAAGATGGGAGAACCTTCCAGAAGGACAACCATCTCTGCAGCACTCCACCAATCAGGCTTTTATGGTAGGGTGGCCAGATGGAAGCCACTCCTCAGTGAAAAGGCACATGACAGCCCGCTCGGAGTTTGCCAAAAAGCACCTAAAGGACTCTCAGACCATGAGAAACAAGATTCTCTGGTCTGATGAAACCAAGATTGAACACTTTGGCCTGAATGCCAAGCATCACATCTGGAGGAAACCTGGCACCATCCCTACAGTGAAGCATGGGGATGTTTTTCAGCGGCAGGGACTTGGAGACTAGTCATGATGGAGGGAAAGATTAACTGAGCAAAGTACAAAGAGATCCCTGAATAAAAGCTTCTCCAGTGTGCTCAGGACCTTCCAACAGGACAACGACCCTAAGCACACATCCTAGACAACACAGGAGTGGCTTTGGGACAAGTCTCTGAATGTCCTTGAGTGGCCCAGCCAGAGCCTGGACTTGAACCCGATCGAACATCTCTGGAAAGAACTGAAAATAGCTATGCAGCTATGCTCCCCATCCAACCTGACAGAGCTTGAGAGGATCTGCAGAGAAGAATGGGAGAAACTCCCCAAGCTTGTCGTGTCATACCTATGACTCAAGTCTGTTGAAGCACCTTAGGCAGGGATTACAAAGTACTGAGTGAAGGGTCTGAATACTTATGTAAATAGTATATCTGTTTTTTTTGTAATACATTTACCAACATTTCAACAACAACAAAAAGGTTTTGCTTTGTCATTATGGGGTACTGTGTGTAGATTGATGAGGGGAAACAAACAATTTAATCAATTTTAGAATAAAGTTTTAATGTAACAAAATGTGGAAAACGTCAAGGGTTCTGAATACTTTTCGAATGCACTGTACTTAAGCAATAAGGCCTGAGGTGGTGTGGTATATGGTCAATATACCAGGGACAGGGCTGTTCTTTGCACGACGCAACGCAGAGTGCCTGAATACAGCCCTTAGCCGTGGTATATTGGCAATATACCACAAACCCCTGAGGTCCCTTATTGCTATTATAAACTGGTTACCAAGGTACTGTAATTAGAGCATTAAAAATACAAACCTGTGGTATACAGTCTGATATACCATGGCTTTCAGCCAATCAGCAAACAGGGCTCGAACCCCCCGTTTATAATAAAGATATTTATAAGGGAGCTTGTAGAGGATTCCTTTGCATTACAGTGAATAACCATAATTCAAATGTTAGGTCATCGTTTTACATAGTCTGTGTCAAGTATACTTCGGCAATCTGCTCTGATAACTTTTCATATCTTGCTGCATGACTCATAAACTTTTAGCATTAATTGTACAATCATATTTTCAGCTACAGAGAACACAGTACCTTTCCAGAGGGAAAAATACATCTCAACTGTACTGTTTTCCAGTAGCAACTAAACAACTTATTACTAGAGTTAAGTTGCAGACACACCTTAGTCTATTACAGGACCAATTCCATGTGTTTCCCAATGGGAAAATACATTCTGGAAAAATGAATCTTTATTTAAACAATCCCTCAGTAGAACCAATATTGAGCATACCATCTTTCTACCCCTCACTGAGTATGAGTTTTAGAGGCTCTCCAGTGCTTTGGCAGTACAGTGGCAAGTGGGAAGATGTTCAAGGAGGCCTATTTAATTGGATTCTGTAATTGGAGGAAAGTTCCCCATTGATAATAGGTCCAAACTTCTATGTAGTGGGTGGCTGTGGGTCCCTTCAGACCGTTGGAGAGCTCCTAGAGCTGAACTAATCCAAACCCAAATGAGTGTCTGTGGACTACAGAGGCGGCAAACAGGTCTGGCACGTTATCAGCGCAGTCGTTAATTAGGAAATAAATGACAAATACTCTTGGGAGCACTTTAAAGAGTTTGAACAAGTCTTTCATAAAAGCCAAACAAGTTGATTTCCAGACTGCCGTTGGATATGATTTAGGCCCAAGAGGTCAAGTCCATTCAACATTAAAATGACCCTACTATTAAATTAGCTGAAAAATCAAGGTGTTTTCTTACATTTCAGTCAGCAAAACATGAGCCAAAAATAGGACAATTAAATAGATGTGCCACATTTACTTTGAGATCAAATAGATTATACAAATCTATTGTAAATTGCCTATGAAGAGCAACATGTGGAAATGATGGTTTATGGTCCTCTAGTCATTATCAATGACTTCTGCCATCATGGGCCTGTTAAACCCTCTTAGCATGGAGAGTCCACCTAAGCAGATTGTTGCAGCATCTGTGATGATCACTCCCAACTCCTATTCACCACTGAATGGTGTCTGAGCTATTGGGACAACTGGAGGACATGTAATACCAAAGATATCCAGAGGAGTCATTTGTGAGAGAAGGATGAGATTATGGTAGATGTTTCATAGAGAGGCTATGGGGCGAGGTTGAGATACAGAGCAAGTCTTAACTGCCAATGTTACGTTACGTAACACATCAAGTGAGAAAAATAGTAAGGAATATCCAAACAGTCTCTTTGTCTTTCAGAGGATTTCAAAGTAGATCTTTAAGAGCTGGATGACTTTGTTAAATGAGTTGAAAATAATGTTGGGAGTTTCCTAACTCATATAACAAGGAGAAAGAAAGTTTTCCCATTTCAAATTTAGAAACTTGACAATTTGTGGAAAAAAATGTTGATTTATTTTTTTAATAAATAAGTCATAGCCAAATGACATGATTCCCTATGACTCCAGATACTGTCTCAGGTTCTAACAATTCCAAGACAGGCCCATGCTTCACAATTCACATAGGTGATTAAATAACAATTCAAATTTTCTCCCGGTTTTCACCACTTCTCCATTGCAATTCAGCAGTCTTGTATTACTACTCGTCCTGTCGAATACTAGACACTATACAGCCCTGCCTTGGCCTCGGGTTGTTTTCTGAGTGTGCTTGTGCCATCAGCATGATGAGTGCATGCATCTGTCCTCTCCTGTACTGTCTGGCCGCTCTGACTTATTTTGGAATATCCTCTGGTGAAGCGAGCAATGGATATTTCCACCTAGCCTATAAAGAGAGACTTGTATAGTTGCCACTGTGCTCTGGGAGAAGTCTTGGGCCCCCATCAACACATTATATAAATCAATTCCTGAGAATTCTCTGTAAATCATTATGTAACATGTATTGCATGGCGTTGCCCATTTGTTTTTCTTTTTCATATGGTTTTTATGTGTAAATTGTGTATTGTATGACATTTACTAAATGTATGAGGAATTGTAAATAAACCTTTGACTTTTCTGGTGATATTATGTCCTGATTTGATACATATTAATGATCGCGCTGGAAACATATTTTATTTTGAAAAAAGTAATCAGCAAAAGGACATATTCCATTTTACTGTAGTACTAAGACGTGACTTACCGTGAGATTACATTTAAATAAAAAACAAAATGAAGGGATAACTTAGTTTGCATAATTCATAACATCCACATCAATAACAAGACAGTCATAACAATGAATATAAAATGGTATGAAAAACCATATAAGCAGCTTAATGACAGGCATATACATTTGAAACAGTAGTAAAAAAACAAAATATAGAGCTTTGCATATGAGAGACAAACATTATGTAATAGCCCACAGTTCTGACATCAATGATGGGTCCTCTAATGTCTAAGGACAACTTGTGAATGCAATCCAATCCAATAAACCGATTACTAGGAAACGTCTGGATCCACAAAATGAGAAAACCACTCATGGACTGTGCACGCCAGACCCAGTAGAAGGTGATTGTTCTACCAAAACACACAATGGCTGCATCTCAATTGTCAGTGAATATTACCCCTCGGGTGATGAATAATTAAACACGAGGCACAGGTCCTATCCACACAGCACTCGACACCAATGGAAATATTATTGTAAAAAGTCGCACAACAGGAAAGGCTATGAGGTGGGATGGCAAGCCACACTTTTACTGACACCTTTTTGGCAATCTCTGTAATGTCAGAGTGAGAACATGTAGTGGATAGAAGATGTAGTGAATGTTGTTGCCAGTGTAGGTGAAGAGGAGGCATAAAAAACACAAGTAGCTACAATAACACATTTCTCTTGACTGAATAGTGCATTTCAGTCCTGAGTCTGCTCTGCAGCCTGTTGACCAGTCTTCCCTTTGCGTCAGTAGGGAAGAACACGTCTGTGCATCGGCCAAAGGGGAAATGCTGACAAGGCTTTAATAAATACTCATTACTGGACCATAACCAGTAATAATTACAGGACCCTTCATGTGTGTTCCCTTGGATCTCAGCTAGGTACTACAAATGGCAGGCACCAGTTTAGGTGGATGTCATATAGCTGAGCTGTGGTTTCTATTCTCTCTCTGGGCTACTGCAGGGATTACTTTATTCCATTCAAAACCTCACCACTCAGCAAAATTAATAGAAGTTTTACTGTAGCTGTAACGTTACAGTAGCTATTATCATTCACCAGAGGTGAACCAAATGCATTGACGGGTTGTATGTGAGGTCAGATACTGGGCAGTGTTTAGGCTGTTGTTATATGTTCACTTTTAAACGGTTGAGGTCAAATAATGAAAAGCTTCGCATATAAGGGCATTTCAAATTTGGGACCATGTTTCGAACCTCAATTACATCACATCAGTTCCAGTAATTATAATCTTGCACCTTACAGTAATGCATTTTAAAGGTGTGAAGATGGGCTGTTGACACTTCTCTACTAAAATTATCTATATTCCCAGTAGCCCCTAACGCACCAGTCAGATGTACATATTGGACATATCATTTAGAACACACAATATTTGTAAACCACCACAGATTTCATAAGAGCCCGTTACAGTAAGGACTTGTGATATATTGAGGGAGGGAAGAATGAAAATGTACTTAAGTTGAGCAGTGGCTAATACATAATGTCTGTTGAATGTCTGATCGGTTATCAAGATCAGCAGTGGCCCTTCAACCTCTTCTCTATTTCACTGCCAGCAGATGGCTAACGTCCCAGTGTCTCCGACAACAAAAACCTCAAACAAAAAGATGATGTCATATCTCTTCCCTTCAGACGATCCTCTTGATAATGACCCAGAGTACAACATTGCCAGAGCCAAGTGGAAAAAGGTCTGTGATGATCATATAAGGCAAGGAATGCCTCAGATGGCTTGGGTTTGTAGAATAAATCTGAAAGAATTGCCAGAATTGCTACAGGCCATTCCATATGGATTGCCCAGGCTTACAACAGGTTTTAGGCAGCAGTTCAGTTCTTCTTGCCTGATGGGAAGGTCTGTAATGAGAGAGGGCTTGCGTGCTTCACATACACACTGCCATCCTCCAATTTGACTTTGTACACTTGTTGCTAAAACAGATAAACACATAAAACAAGAACATGTGACGGCTGGTAAAATTGAAAACAAACAACACCTTGACTGTGAGCTTTACCATGAGCAGAGAGCACACTCAGGGCAGAACGTGTCACAACACTCAATATTGCTGTCACACTTGCTAGTGTAGCCTGGGCCAATTTAGTTTTTCACACACTGCACTGATTAGGAATACACATTTTGAAATGTTGAGCAAGTCAACACAAGAACATACCAACACAGAGCTACTGGCGTTTTGAAAAGGCAGCAGACATGCAGTCAGACCACCACTGTGAGTGGGTCCAACATCCAAGACACCCCCAAACACCTCATCTGACAGCTATGTTAACTTTGGACATTGGATCATTACCCCCATTGTAATTGTAACAAATCAATGTAGAACATTCACAGGCAATTTGATCCTTGTTTTTTCTCCTGCATGGTATTATAAAGACAAACAAATTGCTTGTATTTCCAGCAATTAATTGACATGAAGGTGTGGTGAGAAATTGATTGAAAAAGTGACGTCCCTTTTGGTACATTATAGGAAACGCAGAACCTTCCCTCCCTCCTTGAATGAATCATTGACCAGGGTAGTGACCGTGAAAATCTCTCCCGGCACCACTTTCTCCTATCCAGTCATGCCAGCTGAATTTCAAGGAGGAAAGGTAAGGGAGGGAAGGGAGACTATTGTTGTCATTGATCGTGTGCCATATAATAGGCTAAGCACATAGGCTGCAGATCTTGGTCAAGGCTTAGAGAAGTGTTCATTGCAACTGCGGTGAAGTTTGTTTCATTTTTAGTTTAATTGCGTAGCACTCTGTGTTTGTAGAAGTGTAGGTTGGTTTATTGGTTTGTCTACATTAGTTGGTAGACTCACCTGTAAACCAGTCCCTGAGTGTCCTGTCCTGAGGTTAAAGTCATAGTCATGCCAGGGGCAGAAGACCTGCAGAATACCATCTGCATCCTCAATGTCTCCATCACACAGCGGACCACCTGTCAAAGACAGCACACTAACGTTACATGAATAACAGTTTCCTCTGGAAATCAATGATCTGATGTCATACTTCATTTCGTTGAAGAGCAATACTATCAAAGAGAGTTAAACTCCAGAAATGTTGACATTACTGGAAAGAAGGGGAGTTGAAATGCAATACAGTGTAACATCTACATGCAGTTTACTTGATTTGTCTGGCCTTTTCATACACTACTTTAACCAATTTCATAGCATAAATCATGCGTATGAGTGAGCACTTGCCTTCCATGCATTTTTCCATTCTTTCAGTATCTTACCATTTTATACCCAAAATGAATGTACCAGTTTTAATCTATTTCCTACGAAAACAGTTTATTAGTGTTTTTGTTTTTCATAGCTTCAAAAAAAGTATGATATGCATACGACTAGTGATTTCTATAGAATTTCAGCGTATTGTGTCTAGCCTATAGCCCTGAGATATAGCGAGTGGAACGTAAAGTGAGGCATATGTGGTTACCGGAGTGAGCGCAGCGAGCATCCATGGCGAAGAATTCCCCTTTCACGTAGAACAGGCAAACATCGGAGCCGTAGCCGAGGGAGGAGTGCATCAAACGGCACTGCTTCTTGGAAAGCTCAGAGGCTGGGCCTATTAGCCTCCATGAAACGCTACCCGCACTTTCCTCTTCATTCCCAGACGCCATTTAAATAAATTGGGAATATCCGTTATTTGCACTACTCGTTATAAAGTCCCTTTACCGCCTAAAATGACTGCGCATTTTAGAATTGACTGTTTTATGTGAGAATATTCAATAATATAAAACTAACTGGCATCGGGATCCGGTAGTCCTGTCATGTCATCCGCGTTCATCAGAACATTAGAACAACCTATGATTTCAAGACGCAGGTCAAGCGATTGGCCAGAGATGACAGATTATTTTTATTTGGGTCAACTGAATGTCAGATCATTTATTTTTTGCACACCTGTTCAGTAAACCTAATACATGTTTAAAAAAGGCATTAGATTTTAATCAGACTGCCATAGGTTACCATATGTTTGTGCAAAACAGTATGGAACAGGTGCGACAGTTGTTTTTATTTCCCTCTAGCCTAAATTTAACTCAAAATAGAAACGCAATAACACTGGCTCTTAAAATGTAGGAATATCATACATTCTAAATCAGGGCTAGGTAACAAACAGGCACACAGGGCACGTGCCCTGTGGCCCCATCTCCAGGGGTTCCCCAACCAAAGATTATTATTATTTAAATGTTAGATTTTTTTAGGGGGGGGGGGGGGGTCGGGGCTCCCCATATAGCATATGATAGCAAAATATGTAGAATTGCAGGACATTTGCTTTAAAACGCCATATTTATCTTTCAGCCTCATGGTAAATGTGTAGAATAGCAGGAACTTAGCATGATGTGAGCTATAAAACAGCACATTTTTATCTCTGACCAATAGCTAAAAGTGTAGAATTGCAGGATATTAGCTTTAAAACTGCTACATTTTCTCATAACCTCATGACAAAATGTGTAGAAGCTGCAAGCTCATAATATCATGTTTCAGGTAAAACCCAGATGCAGACAACGTCGAAGTAACACCAGTTTATTCATCGAACAGGGGCAGGCAAAAGGCAGGTCCAAGGTAGGCAGGCTCAGGGTCAGGGCAGGCAAAGGTACAGGATGGCAGGCAGGCTCAGGGTCAGGGCAGGCAAAGGTACAGGATGGCAGGCAGGCTCAGGGTCAGGGCAGGCAAAGGTACAGGATGGCAGGCAGGCTCAGGGTCAGGGCAGGCAAAGGTACAGGATGGCAGGCAGGCTCAGGGTCAGGGCAGGCAAAGATACAGGATGGCAGGCAGGCTCAGGGTCAGGGCAGGCAAAGGTACAGGATGGCAGGCAGGCTCAGGGTCAGGGCAGGCAAAGGTACAGGATGGCAGGCAGGCTCAGGGTCAGGGTCAGGGCAGGCAGAATGGTCAACACCGGGAAAACTAGGAAACAGGAACAATCGAGAGACAGGAGCAGAGGGAAAAATGCTGGTAAGATTGACGAAACAAAAGAACTGGCAACAGACAAACAGAGAACACAGGTATAAATACACAGGGGATAATGGGGAAGATGGGCGACACCTGGAGGGGGGTGGTGACAATCACAAAGACAAGTGAAACAGATCAGGGTATGACACCTGGACTCCCTGACGGGCCGTCCCCCGGGTGGCGAAGGTAGAAACAACACCTCCACTACGCTGATCCTCAACAGAAGAACCCCCACAAGGGTGTGTGTTCAGCCCCCTCCTGTACTCCCTGTTCACCCATGACAGCGTGGCCACACATGCCTCCAACTCACTCATCAAGTTTGCAGATGACACAACAGTAGTAGGCCTAATTACCAAGCAGACGACATAACAGTAGTTGGCCTGATTACCAAATATTACGAGACAGCCTACAGGGAGGAAGTGAGGGCTCTGGCAGAGTGGTGCCAGGAAAATAACCTCTCCCTCAACATCAACAAAATGAAGGAACTGATCGTGGACTTTGGGAGGCAGTAGAGGGAACACACCCCCATCCACATCGATGGGACCACAGTGGAGAAGGTGAAAAGCTTCAAGTTCACCGGCGTACAAATCACTGACAATCTGAAATGGTCCACCAACACTGTCTGTGTGGGTGGAGGCTGAAGAAATTTGGTTGGGCCCCTCACAAACTTTTACAGATGCCCCATTGAGAACATCCTGTCGGGCTGTATCACTGCCTGGTACAGCAACTGCACCGCCCACAACCGCAGGGCTCTCCATAGGGTGGTGCAGTCTGCCCCCACCGGGGGTATACTGCCTGCCCTCCAGTTACTCAACCCTGCACCTTAAAGGCTGCTGCCCTATGTACATAGAGATGGAATCACTGGTCACTTTAATAATGAAACACTGGTCACTTTAATAATGTTTACATACTGTTTTACTAATTTCATATGTATGTACTGTATTCTAGTCAATGCTACTCCGACATTGCTTGTCCTAATATTTATATATTTCTTAATTCCGTTCTTTTACTTCGAGATTTGCGTGTATTGTTGTGAATTGTTAGATACTACTGCACTGTTGGAGCTAGGAGCACAAGCATTTCACTACACCCACAATAACATCTGCAAAATATGTGTATGTGACCAATAAAATTGGATTTTATTATATTTAGAACAGCATTATAAAACATAGAATGTGGCCCTGGGCCTAAAATGCAGTAGTCTGGCCCTGATTCTAATCTCATTCATTATGCCTGGGATCAGTGACAGAACCCACTACTGCCTTTTCTGTTTATAGCTCAGTTAAAAATGGTTTAGGCCTACATGTCATATGTAACATATTTGGTCATGTTATGTCTCAGATTAGAAACCCCCATATGCAGTAGTGGTCATTCAGTAATGTATCTGGCCACTGAATACAAAACAGCTGAGGACAACACTATTTCAGGGGTAGCAACAGCACATTGGAAGCACTTTTGTACTGTGTGGCACATTTTATATAGTGAGCAAATAGTTCAAAACAATTTTCTCAAATATCAATTATAGTGCTTATTATTCTCTTTGGATTTCAGACTTTCCATAATTTGGTAGAAGCCAGACTGGCTCTCAATCAAATGTATTTATGAAGCCCTTCTTACATCAGCTGATGTCACAAAGTGCTGTACAGAAACCCAGCCTAAAACCCCATACAGCAAGCAATGCAGGTGTAGAAGCACGGTGGCTAGGAAAAACTCCCTAGAAAGGCTGAAACCTAGGAAGAAACCTAGAGAGGAACCAGTCTATGAGGGGTAGCCAATCCTCTTCTGGCTGAGCCGGGTGTAGATTATGTCCAGTATTTGGCAAGGGGACATTCCGGGTGGCTGTACCGGGTGGAGATTATGGCTCTGTCCAGTATTTGACAATCGGACATCCTCAGGTTGACTTTCCCACACCATGGACTGTTAACATGAATTAATGTGCTATTTCTGGGGGGTTTTAATATTCCAAATGCTTTGTTTCTAACCTATGACATATTAGTTATGAAGAGACTATAACTATGATGCCATTAGATCAAATCAATCCAATTTTATTTGTTACATGTGCCGAATACAACAGGGACCTTACCGTGAAATGCTTACTTACAAGCCCTTAACCAACAACGCAGTTCAAGAAATAGAGTTAAGAAAATATTTACTAATAAACTAAAGTTTAAAAAATCTAATCAAAAAGGTAACACAGGAAAATGACATAACAATAACGAGGCTATATACAGGGGGTACCGGTACCGAGTCAATGTGTGGGGGTACAGGTTAGTCAAGGTCATTTGTAAAGTGACTATGCATAGATAATAAACAACGAGTAGCAGCAGTGTAAAAACAAATGTAAATAGTCCGGGTGGCCATTTGATTAATTGTTCAGCAGTCTTAAGGCTTGGGGGTAGAAGCTGTTATAATGAGCCTTTTGGTCCTAGACTTGGCGCTCCGGTACCACTTGCCATGGGGTAGCAGAGAGAACAGTCTATGACTTGGGTGACTGGAGTCTTTGACAATTTTTGGGGTATTTCTCTGACACCGCCTAGTATATAGGTCCTGGATGTCAGGAAGCTTGGCCCCAGTGATGTACTGGGCTATACACACTAGCCTCTGTAGCACCTTGCGGTCAGATGTCGAGCAGTTGCCATACCAGGCGGTGATGCAACCGGTCAGGATGCTCTCGATGGTGCAGCTGTGGAACCTTTTGAGGTTCTGGGGACCCATGCCAAATCTTTTCAGTCTCCTGAGGGGTAAAATATGTTGTTGTGCCCTCTTCTCAAATGTTTTGGTGTGTTTGGATCATGATCGTTTGTTGGTGATGTGGATAACAAAGAACTTGAAACTCTCGACCCGCTCGACTTCAGCCCCGTCGATGTTAATGGAGGCCAGTTCTGTCCTCCTTTTCCTATAGTCCACGATCAGCTCTTTTGTCTTGCTCACATAGAGGGACAAGTTTTTGGTCTGGCACTACACTGCCAGGTCTCTGACCTCCTCCCTATACAGTGAGGGAAAAAAGTATTTGATCCCCTGTTTATTTTGTACTTTTGCCCACTGACAAAGAAATGATCCGTCTCTAATTTTACTAGTAGGTTTATTTGAACAGTGAGAGACAGAATAACAACAAAAAAATCCAGAAAACTCATGTCAAAAATGTTAGAAATTGATTTGCATTTTAATGAGGGAAATAAGTATTTGACCCCCTCTCAATCAGAAAGATTTCTGGCTTCCAGGTGAATCTTTTACAGGTAACGAGCTGAGATTAGGAGCACACTCTTAAAGGGAGTGCTCCTAATCTCAGTTTGTTACCTGTATAAAAGACACCTGTCCACAGAAGCAATCAATCAATCAGATTCCAAACTCTTGTCAATAATCTCAAGGCAGCTGGGACCATAGTCACCAAGAAAACAATTGCTAACACATTATGCCGTGAAGGACTGAAATCCTGCAGCTCCCGCAAGGTACCCATGCTCAAGAAAGCACATATACATGCCCTGTCACGTTTCTTCAAAATCGAACCCAGACGCAGACCAGGACAAGGAGAGTAGGAAGAAGGTGAGTAGTTATTTACAAGTGAATGTGAGTGGGTAGATACATCCAGGTGGCGTAGCGGGCAGCGGTGGTGAGTTGATGGGAGTAAATAGGTGGATCCAATGGGGAAGCGGAATCCTCCGATGACCAGGCGGGAATGGGGTAAATGATCCGGGTGAGTAACTGAAGACAGAACAAACGGAGGTAAGTTGAAGGCAAGCAAGACGTACAAAACAACAAAACAAATTCTATCCAACTTGAGGCTGATACTATGGCACAACATACTGTTCATGGCTAACGATCCGGCAGGGAATGGATGTCAGGTCAGAGCTTTTGAAGGGGAGAGGTGATGATCAGGACAGGTGTGCAGATTACTGATGGGATACAGGTGCGGGTGAACATCGATCTCCCAACAAGCTAATCTGCCCGGCAACCAGACAGGGTGCGTTCCAGGACACCGGAAACACACTCCAGGACAGAAACACAGGCAAACACAGACTCAGGAAGCGGGGTTCGTGACAGTACCCCCCCTCCGACGAACGCCACCGGGCGGACTACCTAGAGCACCAGGGTGGAGGCGGTAGAAGTCACGAAGCAGGTCGTCATCAAGGATCTGACGCCGAGGGATCCAACTCCTCTCCTCTGGACCATATCCTTCCCAATCCACGAGATATTGGAAACCTCGACCCCGCCGTCTGGAATCCATTATGCGGTGCACCGTGTAGGCAGGACCACCTCCGATCATCCGAGGAGGAGGAGGACGAGGAGGAGGGGGCAACAGAGGACTGATGAGAACCGGCTTGAGGCAGGAGACATGAAAAGTGGGGTGTACTCGAAGCGTTGCCGGCAATTTGAGTCGGACCACAACAGGGTTAATGATTCTCTCCACCACAAACGGACCAATGAACTTCGGTGACAGTTTCCTCGACTCAGTCCGTAGAGGAAGATCCCGTGTAGCCAACCAAACCTTATATCCGATGGTGTAAGCGGGAGCAGGAATACGGCGACGATTCGCCTGGATCTGATACCGGTCAGAAACTCTAAGGAGAACCTTCCTGGCCCGATGCCAGGTCCGGTGGCAACGACGAATGTGGGCCTGGACAGAAGGAACCGAAAGATCCCTCTCCTGAGAAGGAAACAAGGGAGGTTGGTATCCGTACAGGCATTGGAAGGGGGATATCCCAGTGGCAGATGAAGGAAGGGTATTATGGGCATACTCGACCCAGGGTAATTGAGATGACCAAGAGGTGGGATCAGAGGAGACAAGACAACGCAGCGTGGACTCCATCTTCTGGTTGGCTCTCTCCGCCTGACCATTAGATTGTGGGTGAAATCCAGAAGTGAGACTGACTGTAGCTCCAATGGCCAAACAGAAGGATTTCCAGACAGCAGAGGTAAATTGAGGACCACGGTCAGAAACAATGTCACTGGGCAATCCGTGGACCCTGAAAACCTCCCTAACAAGGATCTCGGACGTCTCCGTGGCAGATGGAAGCTTGGAGAGAGGGACAAAATGAGCAAACTTGCTGAATCTGTCCACAATGGTCAGAATGACCGTGTTCCCAACAGAAGGGGGCAATCCCGTGACAAAATCCAGGGCCAGATGCGACCAAGGTCGCCGAGGAATAGGTAGGGGGTGAAGAAGCCCAGAGCTGGGCCGATTGGTACTTTTGTTCTGAGCACAAACAGGACATGCGGCAACAAACCTCCGGGTATCTTCTCCCATGGCAGGCCACCAAAATCGTCTGCGCAGTAGCGCCATATTCCGAGCAACGGACAGCTACGGGATTGCCCCCTACAGCTATCTTGCTGGCGTGGGACCACTGAAGAACAGCAGAATGGACCGACTCAGGCACGAACAACCGACCGGGTGGACCGTTACCGGGGCCGGGCTGCGTCCGAAGGGCCGCCATCACATCCTCCTCAATCTTCCATGTAACGGCTCCCACGACAAGGTTCTGGGGAAGAATCGTCTCAGTCTTGGCCCCACTCTCATCCGTCTTGGAGAACATCCGGGACAAGGCGTCCGCTTTGCCGTTCTTCGACCCAGGTCGGAACGTCAGGGAAAAATTGAAGCGTCCAAAAAACAAAGCCCACCTGGCCTGACGGGAGTTGAGACGTTTAGCCGATTGCACGTAAGCCAGATTCTTGTGGTCAGTCCAGACCACAAACGGTTGCTCCGCTCCCTCCAACCAGTGACGCCACTCCTCCAAGGCAAGCTTCACAGCGAGAAGCTCCCGGTTACCCACATCGTAGTTTCTCTCAGCTGGTGAAAGACGACAAGAGTAGAAGGCGCAGGGATGGAGTTTACCGTCAGTGGAGCTACGCTGGGACAGGATGGCGCCCACCCCCACATCAGACGCGTCCACCTCAACAACAAACTGACGGGAAGTGTCAGGTTGAGATAGAATCGGCGCGTTGGTGAATCGGCTCTTCAAGTTCAGAAATGCTCGGTCTGCCTCAGGAGTCCAACAGAATATTCTGGTGCAAGAGGTCAGAGCAGTTAAAGGGGCGGCCACCCGGCTGTAATCACGGATAAACCTCCGATAGAAGTTCGCAAATCCCAGGAATCTCTGGAGCTGCAATCTCGTACCGGGCCGGGCCCAATCCCGAACCACCCGAACCTTCTCTTGGTCCATCTTGATCTCACCCCTGGAGATGATGTACCCGAGGAAGGATGTAGTGTGGGCGTGAAAATCACACTTCTCTGCCTTCACAAACAGACGGTTCTCCAATAACCGCTGCAGAACCTGTTTAACATGCTGGATGTGGCTGGAAAGCTCCTTGGAGAAAATCAGGATGTCATCCAGGTAAACGAACACAAACAGACCGATCATATCCCTCAGCACGTCATTCACCAAACTTTGGAACACTGCTGGAGCGTTGGAAAGTCCAAATGGCATCACCTGGTACTCGAAATGTCCCATAGGTGTATTGAATCCAGTCAACCACTCGTCCCCCTCTTTGATCCGAACCAGATGATACGCATTGCGTAGATCAAGCTTCGTAAACACAGTAGCACCCTGTAAAGAATCGAAAGCGGAGCTCATCAAGGGCAAGGGGTACTTGTTTTTTACCGTAATATCATTCAACCCCCGATAATCAATACACGGTCGAAGAGAGCCATCCTTCTTACTCACAAAAAAAAATCCAGCTCCCAGGGGTGATGATGAGGGACGAATGAGACCTGCAGCAAGAGACTCCTTTATGTAGGTCTCCAGGGCTTCCCGCTCAGGTCGAGAAATACTGTATAACCGTCCCTTGGGAAAGGCAGCTCCAGGGAACAGCTTAATTGTACAATCATAAGGTCGGTGGGGAGGAAGTGACTGAGCTTTCTGCTTACTGAACACCTCACCCAACTCATGATATGTTTCAGGAACCAGGGACAAATCAGGAGGAGCAGACTCACTGACCCGACTGGGGACAGCATGAGAACAGGCAGTCCTGAGGCAGTTAGCATGGCACTCAATGCTCCAACTAGTCACCTTACCAGTCACCCAATCGAACGAAGGATTGTGTTCTCTTAGCCAGGGGTATCCAAGAACCAGAGGAACATGGGGGGAAGGCAAAATGAAAAAAGAAATAACCTCTGAATGATTCCCCGACAACAACATCTTAACCGGTTCGGTCCTCATAGTGATCCGTGCCAGACTACTGCCGTTCAGAGTGGTTGCTTCAATGGCTTCCGGTAGTTGCTCCTTGGAAAGCCCCAGCTGTTCCACTAAGTCGGCATCAATGAAGCTGTCATCGGCACCTGAATCGATGAAAGCGTTAATCGCTAAACTCTGATTCTTATTTATGAGGGTAGCAGGAAAACGAGGTCTGACAGGGCTCTTGAGAGGTTGAAACTGGCTCGCTAACAAACCTCCCAAACTTAACGAGCCGAGCAGTTTAACGGGCGCTGAGGACAAACGGAGATGTAATGTCCCGAACTACCACAGTAGAGGCAGCTGTTGGTCTCACGTCTACGTTGGCGCTCGTCCTTAGTTAACCCGTACCGCCCCACTTGCATAGGTTCAGGATCTGGCAGCAGGACTCCTCCACTAATCCCGTGTGAGGGAAAATGATCAACCCGTTCTGGTCCACTTCCTGACCCGAATGGTAACCGAGTCTCAGATTGATTAGATGGACCCCACTGCTTCTCCCTCCTTCTCTCTCGGACTCTATTATCTACCCGAATAGCTAAGGTAACCAAACTATCTAGGTCACTAGGCTCTGGATAGGAGATCAGCTCGTCCTTGAGTTGCTCCGACAACCCCTGGTAAAAAACCGCTTGTAGTGATTCCTCATTCCAACCACTCTCCACAGCCAATGTCCTGAATTCTATCACAAAGTCTGCCACACTGCAAGCTCCTTGGCGAAGAGTGAACAAACGTTTAGCTGCGTCCTTACCTCGGACTGGATGGTCAAAAAGCCTTCTCATCTCTCCCGTGAATTCCTGGTATGAAGCCATGCAGGTCTCCTGTCGTTCCCAAACGGCTGAAGCCCATTCCAGAGCTCTTCCACGCAGCAGTTCAATAACAAAGGCTATCCTAGCCTTGTCAGTGGCGTAAGAATGGGGCTGCAGATCAAACACTAACCCACACTGCATAAGAAACGAACGGCATCTTCCCAAATCCCCTTCATATTTATCAGGCGTCGGTACCTTGGGTTCACGGAAGGAAACCGCATCAGACACGGCAGGTGAGATGGGTGAAACAGGTGGTGAATGAATCGCCGGCAAACTGAGCTGATCCTGGATCTGTGTCAAGCTAGCAGATAAATTCTGGATTGCACCCGCTATCTCCTGTAGCGTCGTCTTGTGTTGTCCCAGTGTCTTCCCCTGCTGGGTAATGGCATGGCAAACGGAATCCAGGTCCACTGGGTTCATCCTTGGCCGGATCGTTCTGTCACGTTTCTTCAAAATCGAACCCAGAAGCAGACCAGGACAAGGAGAGTAGGAAGAAGGTGAGTATTTATTTACAAGTGAATGTGAGTGGGTAGATACATCCAGGTGGCGTAGCGGGCAGCGGTGGTGAGTTGATGGGAGTAAATAGGTGGATCCAATGGGGAAGCGGAATCCTCCGATGACCAGGCGGGAATGGGGTAAATGATCCGGGTGAGTAACTGAAGACAGAACAAACGGAGGTAAGTTGAAGGCAAGCAAGACGTACAAAACAACAAAACAAATTCTATCCAACTTGAGGCTGATACTATGGCACAACATACTGTTCATGGCTAACGATCCGGCAGGGAATGGATGTCAGGTCAGAGCTTTTGAAGGGGAGAGGTGATGATCAGGACAGGTGTGCAGATTACTGATGGGATACAGGTGCGGGTGAACATCGATCTCCCAACAAGCTAATCTGCCCGGCAACCAGACAGGGTGCGTTCCAGGACACCGGAAACACACTCCAGGACAGAAACACAGGCAAACACAGACTCAGGAAGCGGGGTTCGTGACATGCCCGTCTGAAGTTTGCCAATGAACATCTGAATGATTCAGAGGACAACTGGGTGAAAGTGTTGTGGTCAGATGAGACCAGAATGGAGCTCTTTGGCATCAACTCAACTCGCAGTGTTTGGAGGAGGAGGAATGCTGCCTATGACCCCAAGAACACCATCCCCACCGTCAAACATGGAGGTGGAAACATTATGCTTTGGGGGTATTCTTCTTCTAAGGGGACAGGACAACTTCCCCGCATCAAAGGGACGATGGCCATGGCCCTGTACCGTCAAATCTTGGGTGAGAACCTCCTTCCCTCAGCCAGGGCATTGAAAATAGGTCGTGGATGGGTATTCCATTATGACAATGACCCAAAACACACGGCCAAGGCAACAAAGGAGTGGCTCAAGAAGAAGCACATTAAGGTCCTGGAGTGGCCTAGCCGATCTCTAGACCTTAATCCCATAGAAAATATGTGGAGGAAGCTGAAGGTTCGAGTTGCCAAACGTCAGCCTCGAAACCTTAATGACTTGGAGAAGATCTGCAAAGAGGAGTGGGACAAAATCCCTCCTGAGATGTGTGCAAACCTGGTGGCCAACTACAAGAATTGTCTGACCTCTGTGATTGCCAACAAGGGTTTTGCCACCAAGTACTAAGTCATGTTTTGCAGAGGAGTCAAATACTTATTTCCCTCATTAACATAGAAATCAATTTATAACATTTTTTTACATGCGTTTCTCTGGATTTTGGTTGTTGTTATTCTGTCTCTCACTGTTCAAATAAACCTACCATTAAAATTAAAGACTGATCATTTCTTTGTCAGTGGGCAAACATACAAAATCAGCAAAGAATCTAAAACTTTTTTCCCTCACTGTAGGCTGTCTCATCGTTGTCTGTGATCAGGCCTACCACTGTTGGGTCGTCAGTAAACTTAATGATGGTTTTGGAGTTGTGCTTTGCCATGTAGTCGTGGATGAATAGGGCGTATAGGAGGGGACTAAGCACTTACCCCTGAGGGGCCCCAATGTTGAGGATCATCATGGAAGATGCCTACCTTTACCACCTGGGGGCAACCCGTCAGGAAGTCCAGGATCCAGTTGCAGAGGGAGGTGTTTAGTCCCAGGGTCCTTAGTGATGAGCATTGTGGGCACTATGGTGTAGTCAATGAACAGCATTCTCACATAGGTGTTCCTTTAGTCCATGTGGGAAAGGGCAGTGTGGAGTGTGATTGAGATTGTGTCATCTGTGGATCTGTTGGGGCGGTATGCGAATTGGAGTGGGTCTAGGGTTTCCGGCATGGTGTTGAAAGCACTTCATGGCTACCGACGTGAGTGCTACCTTCACTTTCTTGGGCATAGGGACTATGGTGGTCTGTTTGAAACGTGTAGATATTACAGACTCTGTCAGGGAGAGGTTAAAAAATGTCGGTTAAGACACTTTCCAGTTGGTCCGCGCATGCTTTGAGTATACGTCCTGGTAATCTGTCTGGCACCGCGTCTTTGTGAATATTGATCTGTTTAAAGGTCTTGCTCACATCGGCTACGGAGAGCGTGATCACACTGTCATCTGGCACAGCTGGTGCTCTCATGCATGCTTCAGTGTTGCTTGCCTCGAAGCAAGCATAAAAGGCATTTAGCTCATCTGGTCGGCTCGCTTCACTGGGCAGCTCGCGGCTCTGTTTCCTTTTGTAATAGTTTTCAAGCCTTGCCACATCCGACGAGCGTAAGAGCTGGTGTTGTAGGATTCAATCTTAGTCCTGTATTGACATTTTGCCAGTTTGATGGTTTGTCTGAGGGCATGGCTGGATTTCTTATGAGCGGACTGGCCACCCCACATTGGTTCCTCTCTAGGTTTCTTCTAGGTTCCTCTCTAGGTTTCTTCCTAGGTTCCGGTCTTTCTAGGGAGTTTTTCCTAGCCACTGTGCTTCTACACCTGCATTGATTGCTGTTTGGGATTTTAGGCTGGGTTTCTGTAGAGTACTTTGTGACTTCAGCTTATGTTAGAAGGGCTTTATAAATACATTTGATTGATTGATTGATTGATAAACGTACGGATTAGTGTCCCGTTCCTTGAAAGCGGCAGCTCTAGCCTTTAGCTTGGTGCGGATGTTGCCTGTAATCCATGGCTTCTGGTTGGGATATTTACGTACGGTCTCTGTGGGGACGACGTCGTCGGTGCACTTATTGATGAAGCTGGTGACTGAGATGGTATACTCCTCAATGCCATTCTATGAATCCTGGAACATATTCCAGTCTGTTCCAGCAAAACAGTCCTGTAGTGTAGCATCCGCGTCATCTGACCACTTCCATATTGAGCGAGTCACTGGTACTTCCTGCTTTAGTTTTTGCTTGTAGGCAGGAATCAAGAGGAAATAATTATGGTCAGATTTGCCAAATGTTGGGCGAGGGAGAGTTTAATATGTGTGTGGAGTAAAGGTGGTCTAGAGTTGTTTTTTCTTCCTTTGTTTGCACATGTGATATGCTGGTAGAAATGAGGTAAAACTGATTTAAGTTTGCCTTCATTAAAGTCTGACTGGGATTTGGGCCTCGTCTCGACAAAGTAGTATATCCTTCGCATTGGACTAATTAAAGATAATGTATAATTTCCTGCATGGCCCACTGTAAAATATAATCCATCTAATTGAATTATGGTATTTAAATAAAGTCTGCTGGATGATTAACTTTGATATAGTTTTCTGGAGTGGACAGAGACATGATTATGATGTGATTGAAACGCTTGGAGGATTTTACTTCATAAAAACCACAGTTATTATATTTTCTCTTATAGCCTAAACAGGTCTACTCCGGATTACAGTTTATATATAGTGTCCAGTATGGTGAAAGTCATTCATCATCAAAAAATCCAAAGACCCAAAACCAATTAGTCATGAATACATAAAACAGACATTATGGTTTTCCTTCAGTACCAAGATACATTTTTACATCTTCTTATGCTAATCACAATTTTATGTGTGATGTCAAAAATGTACATATTGGCTACTTCTTATGATCTGTGTTTCTTCAGCTTTTATTCACTCTGTTTCCATCTCTATAATGGTAATAGCCCTATGGTATGCTGGCAGTAGCTAAGTGATATTAGTCGGCAACTGTCTAGTAGCACAACCCAAAACAGAGGCCCCTTGTTCTGACCTCTTAACTACTTCCACAGGCAGGCTGGTTTGACCTCAATGAAAGCACATGCATTTAGTAGTAATTCTATATACTGTCTGGGGAAAAATATGCATGGAAAGAATAAATCAGTCGCCGTATCCCAGAACATGCTGTGCAGTAATAACCTGTACCGCTGGCGCCCATAATGACAGTCATTGCCCCACCTCAGGTGTTTGACGATGCTAGAACGTGCTGGTCAGATTTATGGAGTATAAATAAAGTACGGAAGAGAATTAGACAGTAGGGCTTTTTATTTGCCCATCATACAACCTTCAGGACCTAGCTGTCTGAGAAGGCTGAATCTGGCCTTGTCAGTGGAAGCTTTATGCCAGCACTGGATGTTGACTCAATCCATAGAAGGAAAGTAAATGTCCACTTTTCTCCTTATTAGATTAATTACTATTAAAAGGAAATGGTGTCGGAATACACTCATAATAACTCATAATAACTCATAACTCATAATAACTCATAATACTCATAAAACAGTCCTAAAAATCCCATTAGGTTTATAACAAAATATCTGTTATGGAGAATAAATTATTGTCTTGGAGACTAATTTGGAAGACACAACGATCAAATTTGGTTTACTTGTGTAAGTGCATTTGCCAAAGGCATTTATATTAGCTGTGATGCAACGCAGACAGACTCTTGGGCTGCACACTGGAATTTCACAACTTTGCACAAAAGGCTGTCTCATTTGTTTTCCATCAACCTTACCCGATGTTCTAGCTAAGCACTCTGCGTAACAAGGTAGGGTTCTGAATTCATCAGTCATAGAGCATTCTTCAAATACATTCCTCTGGTTCCCAGTCACCCACAATACAAAGTTGTGAAGTGGGTGAGGTGTCTTTGACACCATGACAGGCTACGGTCCAAAGCACTGACTTGGCAAAGTGTCCGCTGTGTATAAAGTGGAAAAATGTAAAGGTCCAGACTGTGGCTGAGTTAAAGGTCCAGACTGTGGCTGAGTTAAAGGTCCAGACTGTGGCTGAGTTAAAGGTCCAGACTGTGGCTGAGTTAAAGGTCCAGACTGTGGCTGAGTTAAAGGTCCAGACTGTGGCTGAGTTAAAGGTCCAGACTGTGGCTGAGTAAGAACTACTAAGGCTCCAAATGTTCTATTCAGAAAAAAAGACGAAGGCTGAGGTTAAAACAAAATGCATTTTAGAAAATGGAGAAAGCAGTCCAGAACATAACAATAAAAGTAAATATAGGTGCAAGCAAGGAACAGCCACCGAGGTCCAAATGTATCACAAGAGCGTAGCAAGTTGTCTATAAATGAACTTGGCTTCTACAAGCAAACAACTTTCGCTGCCACTGGTCAGTGTAACTTTTTTTCACAGGACTACATTTGGCCCAAATAGACCCCTGCTCAGACAAGATACTTAGCAGCTAGCGAGGCCCAAACTCATCCATCATTAGCCTCCTAATGTTTCCAAAAACACTGTTGTCATCCCAGCAAACACCCTCAAAAGTCTCCTAACTCATTGGCCAACCTTGGAGTGGGGGACGGTTTTCCAGCTAATATGGTTTTCATTACTTCAGAGCACCAGCTAAAGGCTAACAACAGTACCTGCTCTACCAGTAAATATAATACCTCATTCTCATCATTTACAATTAGTTATTTTTCAGTTTTCAACAGGTGAGATGAATTTGAGGTACAAGTAATAAACTTGTTTGGGTGAGGTATGTCCACGTCCCTTATGGCCCGATCACCAGAGTTCTGGAGGTATATATCCATCCTCATTTGTCGCTCCTATGTTCTGCCAGACATGACCATGACATAGTGGGAATTCAACACGAAACTGAACCCTGGGGTGAACTCTCCTGTAGCTAGTTCCTCACCGCGCCTCTGGAAATTATAGTGTGTCCTGAGAGAGCACATTGATTAGAGCTCACTTACAGACCACTTGTACTTTTTTGGGTTCAGGACAGATCAAGCCGTATATCAGATAATAGTAAGACCTGTTTTGCGGAGTGTCAACCTGACACTACCTTTTGTATTCAATATCCAAAACTATAATAAAAAGGATACACTCCTCCACAAGGTAATCGCGGGTTCATCTGCACTCAGAAATGAGAAAATGCTTTAAAAAATGACTTTTCTTTGGCCTTGCTCCTCATATATGCTGGATGACAGAGCTATGTGAATGCATAGCAATAGACCACATCACTGCAATAGAAGGTGCTGAAATACAACATTGAACACATACTTCCATCTCCTCCATCTAACTACTTGACCTGTCAACGTTGCCGTCTCCAAACCTTTTGTTGGAATCTACATGTTCTCTATTGACTATGGCTCTCTATGTACAAATGTTAGGCTGAAAGGTGGAGATATAACTTGACATAGAAAACAAGTGAAGTTGATGTTACACAGCTGTCATTGCTCACTTGCCAACAGCTGAGATGGAGTGTGAAAGAATGAGGGAAGAGGAATAATCCTCCCCTGATGTAGAAGTGTGGATCCAGTCTCGAGGGAAGTGTTAATATCGCAGATGTGTATGTACACATTTCCATTAGGTTCTAGGTATAAAAAAGGACAAGTTGAATGCAGACATCACATTTTGGGGGTGGGCTATAAATCAGAGTGTTCCAGATGATTGTGCTCACGACATGAGTAAGGCTGTAACTAGGGCCAAGAGTTTTCCACAGTCAGGTCTTATGGTCAGGAAAAACTCCAACACATGGGGGATCAGAACGAAGGTATTGTAGCGGGTGTAAAGACTGTATCATTCCTACGGTTATGTCTGAGCCCTGTCTTCACCTCTCTCCGTCTCTGCTGCAGGTCTGCAGGAGCGATCAGATTCCACTGCATTCCTGTCTCGACATCTCCTCACTCATGATCATATCCAGACACAATGCGCTTTGTTCTCCACGCTGCTGTCTGCAGGACCCAGCAAAACAGAAGGGAGGGAAGTGAGGAGTGAAGGAAGAGGAGGGGAGAAATCACCATGTAAAAACAGAGGGAGACCCAAGGTGGCCATGTCGATCTGTTATGATGCTTTCATGGTGTGGCATATAGGTTAGGTTGGTCCATTATTGGTGGAGAGTAATAGGCTACATAAATTATGCATTGTATGGAGTTAGAATGATTGATTGATCATTGGCCTGTTAATGCCATTTTGGCCTGGCATATACAGTGGCAAGAAAAAGTATGTGAACCCTTCGGGAATTACCTGGATTTCTGCATAAATTGGTCATCAAATTTGATCTGATCTTCATCTAAGTCACAACAATAAACAAATACAGTCTGTTTAAACTAATAACACACAAACAATTATATGTTTTAATGTCTTTATTAAGCACACAGTGTAAACATTCATAGTATAGGGTGGAAAGAGTATGTGAAACCTTGGATTTAATAACTGGTTGACCCTCCTTTGGCAGCAAAAAACTCAAAAGTTTTCTGTAGTTGCGGATCAGACCTGTACAACGGTCAGGAGGAATTTTGGACCATTCATCTTTACAAAACTGTTTCAGTTCAGCAATATTCTTAGGATGTGTGAACCGCTCTCGAGGTCATGCCACAGCATTTTAAAATCGGGTTGAGGTCAGGACTTTCTTCTGTTGAAGCCATTCTGTGGATGATTTACTTTTGTGTTTTGGGTCGTTGTCCTGTTGCATCACCCTACTTCTGTTGAGCTTCAATTGGCGGACAGATAGCTTTATATTCTCCTGCAAAATGTCTTGAGAAACCTGGGAATTCATTTTTCTCTCATGATAGCAAGCTGTCCAAGCCCTTAGGCAGCAGAGATGAGGTTTTGATGTTGGTGTGCTGTGCTGTGCCTTTTTTCTCAACACATAGTGTTGCGTGTTCCTTCAAAACAACTCAACTTTAGTTTAATCTGTCCACAGAATATTTTGCCAGAAGGGCTGTGGAAAATCCAGGTGGTCTTTTGCGAACTTGTGCAGCAATGTTTTCTTTGGGCAGTAGTGGATTCTTCCGTGGTGTCCTCCCATGAACATCATTCTTGTTTAGCATTTTACGTATCATAGACTCTTCAATAGAGATGTTAGCATGTTCCAGAGATTTCTGTAAGTCTTTAGCTGACACTCTAGGATTCTTCTTAACCTCACTGAGCATTCTGCACTGTGCTCTTGCAGTCATATTTGCAGGACAGCCACTCCTAGGGAGAGTAGTAACAGTGCTGAAATTTCTCCATTTATAGACAATTTGTCTTACTGTGGACTGATGAACATCAAGGCTTTTAGAGATACTTTTGTAACCCTTTCCAGCTCCATGCAAGTCAACAATTCTTAGTCTTAGGTATTCTGAGATCTCTTTTGTTCGAGGCATGGTTCACATCAGATAATGCTTCTTGTGAATAGCAAACTAAAATTTTCAGAGTGTTTTTTATAGGGCAGGGCAGCTTTAACCAACATCTCCAATCTCATCTCATTGATTGGACTCCAGGTTAGCTGACTCCTGACTCCAATTAGCTTTTGTAAAAGTCATTAGCCTAGGGGTTCACATACTTTTTCCACCCTACACTATGAAAGTTTAAATTATGTATTCAATATGGAAAAGAAAAATACAATAATTTGTGTGTTATTAGTATAAGCACACTGTGTTTGTCTATTGTTGTGACTAAGATGAAGAGCAGATGAAATTGTATGACTAATTTATGCTAGAAATCCAGGTAATTCCAAAGGGTTCACATACTTTTTCTTTCCACTATAGGATCTCTATGAGGAAAAAGTACTGTGTTAATGCCTGTGTTCCTGATTATTTTCTCATTATAATGGGTTGAATTCACAGTATACATACTGTCTAGCAGTTTTCCAGGTGCTTAAGGGCTTACATTGTACCGGATAAATTCACATCCCCTACACAAGTGTAGCACTCTCCAGGGTGATCACTCACCCTAGGATGAGGCCACTGAAGACATGAATAATTTTTCCAAAACAAAATGCAGACTACGCCATGTTATGCCCACGTTCAGACCTCCACAGTCTCAGGCCACAGATCGGAACCACAGGCTCTAAACACCTCCTTGACTCCAGGCTGGGCCTGTCTCTGCCTCCGGATGCTCTTGCCTTTGGCTCCAGCACAAAGTCAACTCAAATGAACAACAGGCTGTCTGTCTGTGGGGATAATGCATTAGACTAAGATGAAATGTTGTGGTTTACGTTCAATTCCAATTGGAGTGCATTAATGTTAAGTTAAATCTTCATTTGAATCGGACGGGCTCCACTAGGTCCATTTCTTACCCACTTGAGTCACACGTCAAAACAAGTCTGTCTTCGGGAATATGGACACGTGACGACTCCATACATTTTCAGAGGCAAGCTGACATGAGAAGGTTTTTCCCCCTGTTAATTTTAAGGCTGCGTGCCATCATACGTCATCATGGCCAGCCCAGGAGACTAGCAAGAACAGTACGCTGAGTTACATTACAGCATCGAATTGTCTCACTGGTCTCACATACTCTCCAGTTCTCACCAGGGGGAAACACGGTGAGGAACAGAGCTCCGTCAAGGTCCAGGAGACTATACATATCACCCATAAAGATGCTTGGTGGGAGCAGACTTATTTCTCCATTCATACATTTCCCCTCATGTCACTGTGTTATGGAGCTGTCTCAGATAGGCTTATGGGAATAAATGTGTGTGTGTGGTAGACATGTAATGGGGGTTATGGTTGCAGGTTGACCCCCCCCATCTGGGTAAGTGAGCATTGCTTAGGACCAAATAGCAACAGAGAATGAAGCAGAGAAATTAAATAGAAAATGAAATGCAGCATGTGGCCTGCCATCTCCAGAAAGGGCATGGGGGAGTGCATTAATCATTAATCATAGCAATAATATTTATCTGATGCCAGTTCTCCCTATTTTTCTATGTTAATGACCCAGTCGGTCTGTGTTTTTGAGCGGAGGTCTTTGGAAGGTCAACGAGTCATGATGATTTGAAAATATTCTCCCTATGAAATTCAGATTAAATGTTTTGAGAATGTCTAGATTACGTTCTACAGGGTCATCAGTGTCAAACGACAAGTCAGCAGTATCCTGGTTAGATATGGAAGACTAATGTATATGAATGATAACAGTGTTTGCCACAGAAAACATGCCAGCACCTCGTTAGAAAACAACATACCTCTTTTGCCTCTTGAAGCAAAGGTATTTATGGTGCATGTGCCCTTCATAACCTCAATTACAGAGTGCTATCACCTGTTGAAACTAGGTAAACTCACGGGGCTAGGGTGGTCGAGGAGTCTGAGCCAGAGAATCTTCACCTCAATCTGACATTCTTCTGAGCGAGCTGAAGCTGGAACATCTCTTTGGAGTCAGTTGATGAGGTGCTGAATGTCTTTCCAGCCAGAGACCTTCAGAGTCCACCAGCTCTGCTAGCTCCACCGAGAGGCCCGGCCCTGCCAGCCTACTGCAGTCTGCAGGCACAGGGAAGGGACACCTCCACCTCCCCGTCCTGAGGTTCTCATGACCTCCTCAGCTTTTCATCTATTTCTGTTTCTGATGGCTCAGGTCAAATCATAAATAATTGTTGCAGCTGCTCTGGCACTATAAGATGACCTCTTACATTCCCTCTCATTCTTCTTTCTGCTCGATGATTGGAAATGGACAAGTTTCCACATTCAACATTTCTTTTAATTTTTAATTTTACCCTTGCCAATGATAACCATATTTGTCTTGAGAGTTTCTGCACCTGGAGATGAAGAATAAAGGTGAAATAAGTCAAATAAATCAAAGTTAAGGGACTTTGATTTGTGTTTGGTGAGTACTTTAGCGGTAATTGTTTTAAAGATATATAAGGCCTTCTATATCCTTCTAAGAACAAATGTCCATTACACAAAAAAGTCTCTATAAAATCAAAAGCAAATATATCAAAAGGACCTCCTTCCATCCCCTTTCAGATGAAGCCAATATAAATTTAAATGGTTGCATCACTAGCAGCATGTACTCAGAAGACAGCAGGGAGTTTAGAAAAACATATTTATAGTCAGTAGCACAGCTATTTAGTTTTTCCATTAGTTGATAAATCACCTGACTGCTGAGGGACTTGATTATTACTGTGATTAATTAGTTCATCATAATCTCACTCACTAGGCAGGAAATTAGCAAAGAGGCACCCATAGACCCCTACGGTGCTTCCCCTAATCCTCTATAATATTACATTCTTATGATGTCAAAGTGACAGCTGTTGATTTCTACTCCTTTCCTCCCAGAGATATATCACATGCCTGCCTCGCTGCCCTCCTGCTACTGGGAGCTGTGGTCATCAGCATCAGCAGTGTGACATTACGGAGCAGAAGCCTTCCATTTGACTTCTGTCATGTCCCTAGCCGAGCACACTCTCGCTGGACCCCATTCCTCAACTCCAGACAGCTTTCCCGTTAGAGAGCGCTTTTCCACACACAGGTCACTTGTATGTGCAGTTACACCACCGGCCCACTCTCTTTCTCGTCCATCCCTCCATCCTTTCACCCAATCAAAGCTTCAGCCCCTGTCCCAGGTATTTCACGAATGTTTCCCACATTACTAGCGAACTGTAATATCAAAAACGTCTTGTCCGTCCTCCATAGGAATATCATATTAGTGTTGTTGCTAAATGCCAGTGGTCAGAAGCATGAATCATTCAGGCACAGCAGAGTATTGTTCCCAAAAAAGTCTGTGAAAATAAACAATAATGCCAATAGGAATAATACATTTCCTCTCCGGAACTCACAGTCCTCTCTTCCTGGGCTTATGTGAACACTTTTACAGTCCTGAGGATCAGGCTTTATTTCTCTCATGGCCCATATAACTTAATGGATTCTCCACTGTCCCTCAACGTGGACAACAGTTATTATTTTGGTCATGGGTTTGGGGTTCACTGGGAGCAACAAAGTCATGAATAAGAATACCATCGAAATTGAATTCAAGGGCACTTATACACGGTGACAGACAGTCGCACCAGAAGCTAGCCTCAACATTACCTCATCCAATCCCACCGCTTCCACAAACAGCACCTGACCTCAGTCCCAGTTCCTCACTTCAAAATACTACCTTCGCTTCAAAGATTGCTGAGTCGAATTTGGAGTATATACTATTAGTAACACATTCCACAGTTGTAGTTTATGTGAGGAAATTACTTCAACAACGTGGCATTTATGTTGGAATGGAACAAGCGCTGCTCACCTTTATAGTTAAAACAAAAATATATATACAGTACATCCTCCAGTCCCAAGAAAAAGGAACTGCTACCATAAGACTGTCTGTCTGGCCTTCCACAGCTAGTTTACTCTGAGCTCCGGGGCTCTAAACCATCCAGTCTATGCACCTTTCACTAAGACCCTTCTTAAATCAACCTCTGGAGCGCTGAGGTGAGGGGAAACGACTCTCATCACCGGGTGTCCAAAGAAAGCACTGTCCTCAGTGTGAAGGAATAGACACCATTCTCTTGCTGAAATATGGAGTACAGTGGAGCAGGGTGATGGGGACCAGCGATGGGGACGGACCGACGGCCAACTAGCAGGAGAACTCTGGACCAGACAGCTGCCAAGGCCCTGATCAACAGGATTTACCGCGGGTCCAGGAAACACCAAGGCCCCGCCTCGACATCTGCTCTCGCCGATGGATTCGCCATCTTAACTCAGACCACCTCCCCTCTTCTCACGTTGGAGGGCCTTCTATAACAACGGGAAGATTTAGACAGTATTCTGTGTCATCATTTAAGCCAGAACAGCGCTCAAGCACATTGGCACATTGTCATGGCGTCCGAAAGAGAAAACAAATATAAACCATCTCAGAGAACGGGATAAACACTGCCTGTCACGTTCGTTGTAAGGATCGGACCAAGGCGCAGCGTGGTATGAGTACATTCTCTTTTAATAAATGAAACACTTACCAAAACAACAAAACCAACAAATGAACCGTGAAGCTATACAACTTAGTGTAGACAGGCAACTAAACATAGTCAAGATCCCATAACACAAATGAGGAAAATGGCTACCTAAATATGATTCCCAATCAGAGACAATGATAAACAGCTGTCTCTGATTGGGAACCATATCCGGCCAACATAGACATACAAAAACCCAGAGACATACAAAAACCCTAGACATACAAAAACTAGAGTACCCACCCTAGTCACACCCTGACCTGACCAAAATATATAGAAAAACAGAAATATCTATGGTCAGGGCATGACACTGCCAATGTAAAACTAAAAACCTTACCTGTTCTTTAGCACTTCCCTCTCTATTTGGTTCCAAATGGTCCCAAGTTACCAAGTTATCTGCTCTCTGCAGTCAGATCCAGGTCAGCTTATAGCAGGTGTGATAGTGAAATATAGAGGTCATTGCGCAAAGTGTGGTGAAGCTGTTTATATAATTTAATTCACTTCCAAAATATGGTAAGAAGAAGAAAACAAGAACAACGGTAATCAAGGAGAACTCCTCAGTGACTCCTCAGTGAAAACACATTTTGACTGATGAGAGTGGTTAACTCAGGAGAGCAGACAGACTAGTACTACACAAACTAAGCAATGTAGTGCATTTTACAGTGTTATTATTGATGATAACATCCTTAATCAAATAGTGGAGCCCATATGTCGAATGAGAGATTGTTTGTGCATGGGGAGGGGATGAGACACACAGTGTTCTCCCTAGCCCCATCTCATAGCCCTCCTCCTATAGCTCTGGGAATCTTCAGCTGAAATCCACAGTCTGTTTTCTCCATCCTCTAAAGCAGGGTTTTCCAAACTCAGTCCTGGGCCCCTGGGTACACGTTTTGTTTTTTGCCCTAGCACTACACAGCTGCTTCAAATAACCAACTAATCATCAAGCTTTGATCATTTGTCCTGATTCCAGTCCCCGTCCTGGGTCCCGGCTTCCCATGCCCAGGCTTCCCAAGGTTGGCATACTAAATGTATTCATTGCTAGTAAAATGTTCAATTGACTGAAATTGACTGTTCAGTTCCTTACTGGTCTTTACCCCTTCTCCCTAGCCATTCATCTGTTGTGCCCAATTCCAAATTAAACCTTAGGCCAGGGTTGGTTTGGATTTGGACATTGGTTTCTAGTTAGTGTTTGCATATTTGGAGGTTCTAGATTTGTGTCAGTAATATGGCAGAAGTGTCCCGGAGCCCATTACACAGCAGTGTGGAGTCATCACCATATTGCTTCACCTATCCAAGCCCCATCAAGTCAAACCCTGAAAAGATAGAGTAGGGAGTTAAAGGCCTTAATTAAACTGGGTAAAATAAAACAAAAACCTTCTCTCTGCCTGTACCTTGACTTGGTGAGAGGGTTTTCAACTAAACCAGGCCCATGTTATTGAAAATGAAGTAACCTTTGTGTTTGCTTTTTCACCCCGCTACCCCTGACTCCTCCCCTTTATCCTTTACTCTGCTGTTGATCTCAAGACGACAACCAGCTTGAGAAAAATGTTAGCCCCCCTTCCGCGACTGGCTGCCTGTCGAGGACAAGTGACAGAAAGAACTAGCTGCAGAACCTCCTTTCTCTTGATTCTGCCTCTTCCCTCTCTCCTCATCCTTTAACTCTTTCTCTCCTCTCCCTCCGGACGAGATTCTACATCTAGTGACATCTGATTGCCCAACAATCTGCACTCTCATCTCCATCTCTGGAGACCTCCTCCCATTCCTTACCGCCCTCATCAACCCCTCTGACATCACAAATTACAGACAGATATCCTTTCATTCTTTTCTGTCTGCCATTCACATTATTGCATGTCTAATCAAGCATTTCATTTGAATTAAATCAATAAATAACTGTATTTTTTTACCTGTGTGTTTGCTTGTTTACGTCTGTCTCCTCCCCTGTTCCCTTTAACTCTGCTCCTGTTCTCCAGGATATGTGAGATGCACAGATGAACTAAAAACACTAGCACTGCCAACACTCAGAACAAAGACAGCAGCAGTACCTGGACTTCGTAGACTCCCTCTTCGAGTCCTCCTCCTGAGACTGGCTGCCTGTTGAGAATAAGTGACAGGCAAAACCTCCCACCCACACAGCACCCACCTCCTCTCTATTCCATACACCAAAATGCAATATTTCAGTCTGATTGCCCTGTGAGTCTACAACAAATCTGTCAAAATAAATTAATGACACACCTGTACCACAATATCAAAGTTTATATATGTAAATCTTAAATATTGCCAGGTTGGTTTTCACAGCTGTTTAACAAGGAGTTCATTGCTTTAAACTGTAACTGTATCCCTTGATGGTATTTTTTAGTTAAACATCATTCGTTGTTGGAGCCTAGGACCTACAACAGGTACAAATATATTTAAGTGATAATGCCCTTGAAGCTGGTGTTTGGAGGACATATTGGCACGGGCCCGTGTCAATATATCCTCCAAACACCTGCTTCGAGGTTATTATCACCTTTATACAACGGATTACCAACATATTAAAATAATGATTGACATATTCTCATTAAAAATGTTAATTTGATGAATTTATTCATACTATTTCATCCTTCCACAAGATATAGTCCTGACACAAATCCAGGGTTGCTACTCAAGCCGGCTGGTCGTTCGTTCTATCGGCTCGGTTGCCAGTCGCTCAGTCTTTTTGTTCTGTGTCTATGGACACAGCCTAGTCGTTCATTCTAAATGTTCCATTGCCATACTGGCTGGCAACGTTCTTATCCCTTATTTGCTAGCTAGCCAACTACTGCTAACTTACAGTCGCGTCAAAACGTGCAGCCAGAATAACAGCAAAGTAGCTGCATTTGCATTTGTTTAAGCTGTTTTCTAGTGACATTTATTTGGATACATCCATAACAATGAGCTACTGCGGCCCGATTTCACCTGGCATAGAACATGTCCTCACTCGTCAGGACACTGTTGTTCAGAGGAACTTGCCAACAACACAGCTAACACAATCACTTCAAACTGAAGCTGGTAAGACTGCAAAGTAGCTGCACTTCGTTTTTCTGCCTGTTTGTCAGTCTCGTCCCGACTCCCGACACGTTCGTTACTATGGGACAGCTGTAGATCGAATTAAATATTGAAACAATGTTGCAAATGTCAGAGAGACAGACAGCAAGGTTTATACAAATCTCCGCTGTTGAAAACCAAATGTTTGTCTAAAAGAAATTAGATAATATTTTTGTAGTGGAAATTAAGTTTATAAATTGCTTGGCTGGGCTGATGAGACAGATGCAACAGAGTAAATAGGCATTTTAACGTCATAGATTTAGTCGGTGGTAACTTGTGGAATAGACACCGGCTGGGATGCATTTTTAACCAATCAGCATTCAGGATTAGACCCACCCGCTGTATAATCAACCACAAGGTTATACTATGAGCTATGCTAATGAAAAAAATCATAATAGGGGACGACTGAAATTATATTAGACAAGGGAACAATACAAGGGAAGGGATGCTCAAAATAAAAACATGCCAGCCAGACAAGCCAGTGTATGAATTGGATTTGCATATAAATGCAGTGGAAATGAGTTGACTTGGTGATCTGTAAGGTAAGTAACATTAATGTGTCAAGCAGATTACATATGTTCTTTGCTATTTCCGAAACATAGCAACGTTTAAGACGTTGACACACCTGTACCACAAGATACGTTTAAGACGTTTAAGTCACGGCCGTTGTTGGTGGAAGAAGGTGAGGACCAAAGCGCAGCACGGTATGTGTTCATGATGTTAATATTTAATGAATCAAACTGAACACTGAAATACAAAACAACAAAGTGAACGAACGAAACAGTTCTGTCTGGTGCAGAATACAAACACTCAACAGAAAATAATCACCCACCACTCAAGGGTGAAAACAGGCTACCTAAGGTTCTCAATCAGGGACAACGATTGACAGCTGCCTCTGATTGAGAACCATACCAGGCCAAACACAGAAATCCCAAATCATAGAAGAAAGAACATAGACTGCCCACCCCAACTCACGCCCTGACCATACTAAAACAAAGACAAAACAAAGGAACTAAGGTCAGAACATGACAAAGACATAGATTGCATCAAATCAAATCAAATCAAATTGATTTATATAGCCCTTCGTACATCAGCTGATATCTCAAAGTGCTGTACAGAAACCCAGCCTAAAACCCCAAACAGCAAGCAATGCAGGTGTAGAAGCACGGTAGCTAGGAAAAACTCCCTAGAAAGGCCAATACCTAGGAAGAAACCTAGAGAGGAACCAGGCTATGTGGGCTGGCCAGTCCTCTTCTGGCTGTGCCGGGTGGAGATTATAACAGAACATGGCCAAGATGTTCAAATGTTCATAAATGACCAGCATGGTCGAATAATAATAAGGCAGAACAGTTGAAACTGGAGCAGCAGCACAGTCAGGTGGAAGTTGAAACTGGAGCATGCTGTTAAAATATTAACAAGTTACCCAAAAGTAGCTTTGAATGATGTTTTCATGGTATTAGCAATAAAAAAACGGCTTTAAACAGCGAAATTCTTGCAGATATCAGCTTTGTTTGAAAAGGTCATTTTTGTTGTAATTATCTCAAATTCTATGCATTAGGTCATCACACCGTTGACTTAGCAACGGAATCGAATCCCATTGTAAATCGAATCCCACATTTTTGCAGGGGGACACTATTTGGCATGACAGGCCCCAGGATAGAGATAGGGAAACCCTGCTCTAAAGCCCGATAATGACCAACACAGACTGTCTACTCTGCTGTTTCCACCCCTTAACAAGACCTAAAGATATCCTTTCTTTTGTTCCCCTCATTCCTTCCCTCTGTCTATCCACACTACTCCTAAATATCTGCCTCTCCTCTCAGTCACAGCCAAATACCCAGGATACCAGTGTGTGTGCTGCCTGTGTTGAGAGACAGCCTCCCTCAGGTGGTACCACTGAATTCAAAGTTCTGACTGCCTCTAAGGTGAACCAAGGGGATTCCTTTACTCAGAAAATCTCTGTCAAAAGATCTACATTTCATAGGCTGCAGTTTTCTTTTCACATTTCAAATGCAGATGTGATATCTCCACTTCATTTAAAATCTAGAGATAAACATTGAAATGGAAAAAAAAACATATTGCACAATCTTGTCATGAAAGCTTGAGGAAGTGTGGAGAGGAACTATAATACATCTCTAGCTGTGTCTATAGAAAAATTATTATATCGCTCTAGAAAATGAGAATATAAGCACTCAACATAGCTCAAGAGGGCGCCACACATGTGGCCTGTCAAATGAGAACATGTAGTCAGAGTAGGGTCTATATTGCTACCCATTTAGAACCGTGGAAAATGTGACTGTCATTCTCTCATGTAATACAATTTGGGTTCTTTAGAGAAATGCCGGCAGAGAAAATCTAACATGTTCCGGCTGTTAAGCTTGCAACACATCATTGTGAGAGGCTGAGAGTATGCCTGGTTGTCTGTCACTCCACGTGGCAGTGGGAATGGGAACAGTCAGTCACCTGTCTCCATGACGGCTCCCTCATTTCCTCCTCCGACTGCCCTGCAGCCAGAATAAACAGGAGTTCAATTTCTATTCACTCAACCACAGAAATTAATCCTCTACAGAACAAGTTTCATGAAGAAAACCCTTGAGCCAATACGACATTTGTCCACGACTGGACAAGCTAGGCCTACATCTGGATGTCTGTTTATCCCCCTTGTCTCAACTGAGGATCAAGGAAATGTCTAAATATAGGTATCACCTTTCAGTGACTATTAATTACAAACAACCCCTACTAAATGACTAATACATAGGTCCCCACATGCCTGGTTAAATAAAGGTTAAATAAAAAAATACAAAATAAAAATGACAAACTTCATTGTCTTTCACTGAAATCTGTTTTCCTTTTCACACTGTTTGGCTGCCAGGTTAGCATTTCATGGCCCTTGTCTGTAGTCTGGAACACTCAAAATGTCTACAGACAAACAGGGAGACAGAGTGGGCTCTTTAGAGTGTCCACTGTGGGTCTATATCCCATGGTAGTTCCCCTGGGGCTTTGCATTCCTCAGACAGAGCTGACTTTAAAGAAGATTCAGTTTCATGATGCGCATGTATTTCTGTCAATAGAACGAGCGGAGGAGTGAGGAGGGGGCTCTAGCTCCTCTAACACAACCATTATCTTGTGGTTGCACGATGAGTCGGTTTAATTTTCTCTCCGATTGCTTTAAAACCAATACAGAATTGCAAAGCTGCAAAATTTGTCAGCCAAGATCCCTGATATGGTTTATCTCCTTGTATCTCTGACTTCTGACAGGGCTTCACCACTGTTAATTTCTTGTTTAATCAGTGGCAAGTTTATTTTTCCTTCCATTTCCTCTTTTCTGAGTAGCCACACAGGAGATGAAGTCTCAAGTGTACGATGCTTTCAGTTTGACATTCTGCCGCATTCTCTGCATGGTCTCACTGACTGAGAGTTAGAGGAGCCTCATTTGCAGAACTGTTCCCCATCTCCTATTATTCTGCTGTATATCTGATACCTTGGAAAATGTACACCATATGCTTTGCGGATCACAATGATTCAAGCAGAACACCAAAACATCCACACGGGAAGACATGATTTATATCCTTCAGGCCCCAGACAAGGCTATGATACCTCTATTATTTCTCTTCTAAGCATGGCATGACACTTCAGACTGAGTCAGTTCTGTCCATCTGTCTGTCAGACACAGACAGTGAACGTTCTTCACACTGCGGTTGGGTTTTTTGGTCACACTTCATTCGAATTGTCCAGATTTTCCATTTGTAGATGCTCTACAGATGGTCATACTATCAACAAACTGTTGATAGCAACGTCTTGCTAATGTTGCGGTTAGGGTAAGGTTTAGAATAAGGGTTAGGGTAAGGGTTAAGGTTAGGGCTAGGGTTAGTAGATAGTTTGTGGAAATGTTACTGAGTCTGTAGATAGTTTGTAGAGCATCTACAGATAGACTATCCAAATAAAGTTTTACCGTTTTTTTCAAATGATAATTCTTGGTCTGATTCCTATACCCCTTAAAAAACATTTAGTCATTTTGTTAGGGTTCCCTGATTCATGTGGAATAGGGTAGGTGATGTTGGTTGTTCAGTCATTTTGACCAATCAGACGCGTCATAATACCCATAAAACCTAGCAGTCAAACACGGAAATGGTACCCATTGTTTTTTCACCATTCATTTTTCACATTGTGAATTTTACAAACACTACAAACTAGGTATGTGTTTGGTGTAGGCTTACCTTGGCGTGACATTTTGATAACCGTGTAATTCTCTCTCTGACAAGGTGAGTGTCACGTTCTGACCTTTATTTCCTTTGTTTTGTATTTATTTAGTATGGTCAGGGCGTGAGTTGGGTGGGCAGTCTATGTTTGTTTTTCTATGATTTGGGTATTTCTATGTTTCGGCCTAGTATGGTTCTCAATCAGAGGCAGGTGTCATTAGTTGTCTCTGATTGAGAATCATACTTAGGTAGCCTGGGTTGCACTGTTTGTTTGTGGGTGATTGTCTATGTTGATGGCTTGTTTCAGCGCAGCTCGCATTAGCTTCACGGTTGTTATTTTGTTTACTGTTTTTGTATAGTGTTCAGTGTTTTCTTTATTAAAATTCATGATGAACACATATCACGCCGCATTTTGGTCCTCCGATCCTTCTCGCCTCTCCTCTTCAGATGAAGAGGAGGACGACCGTGACAGTGAGTTTCAACAATATATTTGCCTCAATTTACTCCCAAAAAATGTGAAATGCTGATTAGCAACAGACAAGACCTCAGGAAGACTACAAATTCTTGCAGGAAGCTACCGTTCGTGTGATCAGAGACCTGTGTCCAATCCATGATGAATCCATGTGCTGTATTGAAATTCATTTAATAAAGTGTTGAACTTCTTCTGTCCCCTTTCTCTGTCTTAGCTAGCCACTGACTACACTTTAGCTAGCTAGTTAGCAGAGCAGTAGATCAAAAAATGTTGTATTACTTAGCCTAGATAATTGTTTGTACAATATGTCGACTTCGGTGTCTATTTCAGAACTTTTGTCATTTTCAAGGATGAGCATCAGAGCATTAAAAGAGAAGTGTGGAGAGGGAAGTTGACGGCCAGCAATTGTGGAGCAGTGGTTAGGGCCAAGCGCATTACTCCATCGCTGCTAAAAAGGGTCCTCAGATCACAATTGTTGAATGGGGTGTTGTCTGTAAAGTGGAATACAGATAACGAAGAGGATGGCATCAAGGCATTCAATATGGCTACAGGGATGGATGTGCAGTAGTCAGGGCTTTGGGTCACAGGGCCTGGGATCCTGGGTGCCTGTTGGGCACCACAGCAGTTGGGGAGATCAAGTGTCCCTACGGTGCAAGTTACATTACCATTGAGGAAGCAGTGACGTCAAAGGATTTCGATATCAAGGAGGGAGGGACATACTGAAGATCATCCGTACTGGAAGCAGGTCCAATGTCAGCTCAACATGACTGGAACACCTGTCACTTCTCGTTGTGTGGACCACAAAAGCTACCATCCCCATTCAGTGCGATGACCTCTGACAAACTCATATTGCGCCTCCTGTCTGGGTTAGGGAGGGTATGACCGGTAACCAAGGTAGCCAGGTGCACAGTGTTTCCACCGACACATTGGTGCGGCTGGCTTCAGGGTTGGAGGCCACGCTGTGTTAAGAAGCAGTGTGGCTTGGTTGGGTTGTGTTTGGTAGGACAACATGGCTTTCGACCTTCGTTTCTCCCGAGCCCGTACGGTAGTTGTAGCGATGAGACAAGATAGTAATTACTAACAATTGGATACCACGAAATTGGGGAGAAAGGGGGGGTAAAAATTTATAAAATAAAAAATACCTTAACCCACAGATTTGATCATAGCCACAGTAAAATAGGCTGGGCTTTGGTCTATCTGCACATCTAAAATCCTACTATGTGGTTGGGATATTTCTGCTGGGATGGAGGAAATATCTGGAATCTTCAACTACATGATCAGGACAATCTAGGGTACTATTTGCTTAAAGAGGTGAAGTATTGCACTATGAGCTTTACTACACTCAGCTTTGAGGTCACTGAGGAGGACCAACAGTTATAAGGATTCATTCCGGGATGGAACATAAGGATTTTGGGCACTGACCACGATTTCTACTAGCACATTCAATTCCTAAATCTGTGGCATGCGATGGTTATAAAGGTAAAATTTCACTGATGTGTCCGGCTAGTTTGCACATTTTCTACTAGCCATTTCATTGCAGTGTCAGGCTAGTTTGGCACATAGTCTACTAGCCGAGTGTGAAAAGTACCAGCCTCAGGCTAGCTTAATTTCCGTCCATGCTGACATGTATAACTGACTTCACAAGTTATCTGACTAGTCATGTACAGCAGATGCACTCGTGGAACAAAACCATGTGTTTTTTATTGGAAAACATTTAGCCTACAAGTCCACTGTGTGCTAGCTAGCCAGCGAGTTATTTTCTAGCGCACTGTTCGTGTAGTAACCATTTTCAATGGGGTAACATGCTAGCTAATGTTGACCCAACAGGGCATGGATATTTATTTAACGTTTAGCTAGCTAGTTACGTCAAATCATTGTTTGTATGTGAAACACTAGCTTAGTTAGCGGTGGTGCGCGCTAAATAGTGTTTCAATCGGTGACGTCACTTGCTCTGAGACCTTGAAGTAGTAGTTCCACTTGCTCTGCAAGGGCCACGGCTTTTGAGGAGCGATGGGTAACAATGCTTCGTGGGTGACTGTTGTTGTGTGCAGAGGGTCCCTGGTTCGCGCCCGAGTATGGGCGTGGGGAAGGTCTAAAATTATACTGTTACACATAGACTTTTTCCCAGACCCCACAGGTGGTGACATGCTAGCTAGTCCATCAGGGAAGGGATATTTAATGTTCACTAGTTAGAACTAATCGCTAACATTAGGCACATTCGCTAGCATGTCACCGTCTATTGGGGAAGTTCGACTACACCACGGTGAGATACGGTGCAACGTTAGCTACCTAACGTTAGCTAATGTAGCCAGCCAAACAAGGTGCCTAACTAGCTAGCCCACCAGGCACTATTTAGCTAGCTATATCCCTGCCCTGGGCTAAAGTTAGTTAAAACTCTAGTCGGAGTGCGTGTCTGTGTCTCTGCAGACAGAGGAGAACGAGCAGTAGCAGGTTTTGTATTCTTAACCACATTAATAACAACATTAGCATATCATGTTAATTCTCTCTGATTACTGATCCAACCCCTGATCCAACCCCCCCCGTAATCCCATTCATTGTGTTGATGTACAGATAATTTGCAAGTATAAAAGCTACATTTAGTTCAACAAAAAAACATTTTATCCCGTGACTTGGAGATCATGTATTGAAATCGCAGGTGGATCTCTGCTATTTCCCTGGCCTTCAGTAACTGTAGGAAAGCATGAGCTACCTGAGTAGCCCCAGTACATTTCCAGCTGTGTAAATAGGATAGAGACTTTGCATGAAGTCTTACTTTCATCAGGCGCTGAGTGCTGGACAGTGGGACGTCAGGTAATATCCGCTTAGTGCCTTGGCAACCCTTGTGGTGTTACCATGGCGACAGGCATACATCTAGCTGACTTGGCCAAGAGGGTCTGGCACACAGACAGTTGAAGGGCCTATTGCCTTTGCCATATCTATTTACTTAATTTCTGTTCTTGCCTGTTTTTGTAAATAATCACAGTAAAGATACACTACGTGCTGAAGCGTGGCCAGTCAACTCATCATGATAAACGTTTAAAGTGCATGACTTTCACAAAGACACATTTCCTGAGTGTGTTACTCATCCAAATGCTTAAAGATGTTCAGGACGTACAGTATATCGCTTGCTGTGTGGTCCTGTCAGATAGTAAACATAACGATAGTTAGAAAGAATTTACACGTCATTTTGAAACAAATTCCATTTGTGTTTGAGTGGACTGAGCCGTGTGCATAGCGGTTACATGACAGATGATATAGATACTTTTTGTGTCTGTGTCACAGGAGGAGTAAGGCCTAATAAACCTGTATATCTCGTGAAGCGATACAGATATCAGCACCTGATCAGATAACTTGTTTTTTAGTACAGTACGGTTCACCATCAGAAAACGCATGCTACTGTTAATTGCATGCTTTCGAAACGGTTCCAAGCATTTTTGTACAGCAGGAGTCATCTTTGGAAACATACAGCAATGATAGAATGGAGTGAGGAGGGCAGAGGATGTGCACTTGGCCTCGGTCTCGACATGAAAAGAATCACAGGTGACCAGCTGTCAAATGTTATTACCATTTACTATTACCATTAATATTTTGTTATTGCTTCTGTCATAAAGACACTTATGAAAAACATCAGATGAAGTCATGCACAGAGGTCTGCCAAGAAGCTTAACAGCATTACCTCTGGCTCTCTATAAATAGTCCAGGCTGTCAAACAAATAGCAATTACCTATGATCGTTTAGAGAGGGAGTGCATCCACCCCCATTTTTTTTCTCTATGCAGGGGAAAGGCATGAGTTCCTCCTTGGGTAAATCTACTTAAACTAGCATTTTCATTGGTTCAGCAAGTGGAAAGGGGTAAGGGACCATTTGGGAACACTGGACTAGTCACGTCCCCTGGTCTCGTGGTTGGGGTGAGCTACTACTCTGGGCTCCTCTCTCTGTCCCCTGGACTAGTCACGTCCCCTGGTCCCGTGGTTGGGGTGAGCTACTACTCTGGGCTCCTCTCTCTGTCCCCTGGACTAGTCACGTCCCCTGGTCCCGTGGTTGGGTTGAGCTACTGCTCTGGGCTCCTCTCTCTCTCCCCTGGCCTAGTGTGCATCTGTTTGGCAGGGCCCTCTACCAGGGCCCGGCGGGACCCCAGCAAACATGGGCCTTTCTTCTTCAGCTCTCCTCTCAGAGAGAGAGAGAGAGAGAGGGCAATGTGTGCATAACTATGGCCTGATTTCACCCTGCTCCTCGAAAAAAACACCCTCAAATACATACGACTGGGTTTTACAAAGTTTTCATTGTTGATAGTGTGAATGGGATTTTGAAACACACATCTGTAGAATTGTGAAACACCAAACTTTAGAAACAATATTTCAGTTTATGTGCCTTATAAAAAGTTTTACTGAAGTTGTCTTTCCCCCCCTCATCTAAAGAACAGCATCTAGACTTTAGATATATATATTTTTTTAAATTAAAATAAAATACAAATATTTAGCCTTTATTTAACTAGGCAAGTCAGTTAAGAACAAATTCTTATTTACAATGACGGCTTACACTGGCCAAACCCAGACGATGCTGAGCCAATTATGTGCCGCCCTATGGGAATCCCTATCACGGCCGGTTGTGATACAGCCTGGAATTGAACCAGGGTGTCTGTAGTGACGCCTCTAGCACTGAGATGCAGTGCCATAGATCGCTGTGCCACTCTGGAGCCCCTACAGATTTTATGTCTATTGATTTTTACTTTCTCAACCAAGAGTCCCATAGACCACTCAGCTGTCATGTGAGCCGCTTCAGAGGCCACGATGGACATGTGGCTAAAGGATTACATCTATAATAAACATGGCATGATGTCAGTCAGAGGCTGGAAGCATTGTAGCTAGTTATCTGGACAGACAAATCAGAACTGAGCTGATGGAGGACTCAGGAAGTCAGTCTCCTCTCCATCCTATCAACACAAATCAAATCACATTTTATTCGTCACATGCTTCGTAAACAACAGGTGTAGACTGACAGTGAAATGTTTACTTGCGGGCCCTTCCCAACAATACAGAGACAAATAAAATACAGAAATAATAGAAAAGTAAACACGTAATAATAAAAGTACTAATAAATTCACAATGAGTAACGATAACTTGGCTATATACACGGGGTACCAGTACTGTGTTGATGTGCAGGGGTACGAGGTCATTGAGGTAGATATGCAAATATAACTACGAATAAAGTAACAGATAATTAACAGTAGCAGCAGCGTATGCAATGAGTGCAAAAAAGGTCAATGCAGATGGTCCGGGTAGCTATTTGGTTACCTATTTAACTAACTATGTAGCAGTCTTATGGCTTGGGGGTAGAAGCTGTTCCGTGTCCTGTTGGTTCCAGACTTGGTGCTTCGGTACCGCTTGCCATGCGGTAACAAAGAAAACAGTCTATGAATTGGGTGGCTGGAGTTTTAGAAAAGGTTTAGGGCATTTCTCTGACACCGCCTGGTATAGAGGTCCTGGTGTACTGGGCCGTACGCACTACCGTCTGGAGCGCCTTGTGGTCGGATGCCAAGAAGTTGCGGGGATGCAGCCAGTCAAGATGCTCTTAATGATGTGGAACTTTTTGAGGATCTGAGAGCCAATGCCCCAAAACAATTTCCTTCGGAGAGGGAAGAGGCGTTGTCGTGCCCTCTTCACGTCTGTGTATCTGTGTGTGGACCATGTAAGAACTTAGTGATGTGGACACAGAGCAAATTGAAGCTCTCGACCGGCTCCATTACAGCCCCGTCGATGTGAACGGGAGCGGGCTCAGCCCTCCGTTTCCTGTAGTCCACGATCAGCTCCTTCGTCTTGCTGATATTGAGGGAGAAGTTGTTGTCCTGGCACCGCACTGCCAGGTCTCTGACCTCCTCGCTATAGGCTGTCTCATCGTCTTCGGTGATCAACCACCGTCGTGTCGTCGGCACACAGATCCGTGTGTTTCTGGGTGTAGCCCTCTTTAGAACATGATCATACTACAGAGATAATGCCACATCCACAACTCTACAGTGGGCCAGGAATGAATCCCCTGCCTACCACATATGTGATTTCAATAAGATGGTCAAGGAATGTCCATTTTTTTGGTCCTCATTTTAGTGTTGTCGTTTTGTTTTCTTCTTAATAAACATGTAATTTGCAACATGATTTATGGACTTTTTACGACTGTAACTACTTCCCCCCGCTTTCTACCTCAATGGCCAATGGCTAAACCAGGCGGAGCTCAACCCCCGCGGTTCCAATAAAGCTGACAGGCTGACGGTAAAGGCCTCTCCTGCTGGGCTGCCTCTTTGTCCAGCTCCTCTCTGCCTCCTCCTGTGATTCCCATTACGCCATCACACAGCTCCCAGAGCCCATTCACTTCTCCCTGCCACTTTTCTCCTCACAAAATTCACTGTTGCACATTATTCCAAACAATTAAAATGAAAAGCTTGTGGCTCAGGTATGAAAGGGAGTATTATTCAGTCTAGACTCTGGAAGGTATGTAATAGACATACCTGGGGCTATGCGGTCAGTTTATTTGCATACCAGAAACAAATGGGTACCCTTTTCAGCCAAGGGAAATAGGTTGTTACCAAATCACATTTTGTTTATGCATTTCTGGTTGGTAGGTTTTATACATCTCATAAAGGTATCTGGAACAGCTTAACAGGAGGGTCACTTAGGGAGAAAGGAGGTTCATGTGGTTTGAAAGTATCAGAAAACAGACCTTTGGTTTAGATGTGCATGGCAACCAGAAGCAGCTTCAGCATCCCTGTGTGTGGGTGTGAGAGACAGTACAATAATAGATATGTTCACATGGGTCACAGGGAGAAGAGGAGCCAACTGTTTCATTGCTTTTCTGGCAAATAGTAATACTAGTAATACCCTGCTATTATTATGTTATGAACTAAAATCAACTGAAGCAATTGGAAACAAATTGCACCATGCCAATGGGGAAAATGCAAAATGTGTAAGATTAATGGACATTCCTAATCGTGATCTAGACTTAAATCCTTGAGGCAGCTCTGATACTTGTGTGACAGTCCGTGGTCCAATCATTGACCCTGAAGTTGAATTCCAATCTAAAATAATTTTTCCACTTGAATAAATGGAACATACTTCAAATATTATTTTCAAAGAGAATAACGATGTTGAGCGCTGTTATTTTACGACCGAGGGTACCCATACCTTTCAAGTCAGCTTCTCCTTTACTTTTCCCAAGATACATCATTAACTGCGTTTTGATTTATGCCATCCATTAATATTTCTAATAGTGGTATAATTTTATTTGGATTTCTGGTTGGAAGTAGAATGACTGACCGTGATGCTCACTGTTGTCTGTGCATGTTAATATAATATACTGTAAGAGAGTCACTTGATCCTCTTGATTTCTTCCCAAAGGACTCTAATGCCTTCTTCATACCAGACAAATGACCCAGATCAGAAAGCACTTGGTATAAGTAACCCTTATATCAAACCAATCCTATTTCGATACACTCTCTTTTGACTGGGGTTACGTTGAAATAGCGTTAACTCTGGAGCCCGATGGCAGACAAAGAGGCTCTTACAAGAGCCATGACTTTGAACAGGGAATGGGAATCTTCAAAGCTGTCTGCTGCTTCTACCTCAGAGACATTGAATGGTAAATTATGACGGATGTATTTGGATCACAGTCGGCCAAATGGCCTGATTTATGCTAAAGGATGCACCAGTAGACTCAATTATAAGTCAGCCTTGGGTCACACACTAGAAGTGGCTTTTCACATCGTATAAACCTATCAAAACATAAATCATCATCATAGGATATTTGTTCAATGTCACCCGCAAGGGTCTTCTCTCGTTACAGCAGACAATAGTTCTCAAAAATAATCCATGTGTCTGTGTTCTTTCCTTTCAGTCCCATGATATTCCTGAAAGACCCCTATAGTCCACAACAACTAGCCTAGCTATAGTATCACCATTTCAAATATTTATGTCGTGGTTCAGAGGCAGTAGGCTACATGCACAACCAATGTTAAATGAAAGATGCACACAACAGGAAAAATGACAGGCACACAACATGAAAGGGTTTGAGCTCTGTCATTCATCACTCTCAGTGTCAATCGCTCATAATATATGCATAGATGATTAGTTCCTGGTCTGTCTACCCCAAGGTCTATTTAAAGTGTGTAGTAAGAGACTGAAGGACATTTCTCACAGGTCTCCAACCACATCAATTGCTCAACTGAACTCCATTCACTATGGGCATTCCACTGAACCTGGGTACTCTGGTCCTAATGCTCATTTTCTACAGCGAAGGTAAAGAAAGCAAATACCTAGACATTAAATGTATGTATTGATTCAGGGTCTTGATGTACTTTTGCAGTCTACTACTACCAATCCAAACTTGTACTGAAGGGAATTCAAGGAATGTACAGTAAGAAAATGTGTCTGAAAAGTGTTGTTAAAAGACAGCTGACGGGCTCCCCTCCATATGTATTTGGACAGAAAGTCAAAATGTTAAATATGGTTCTATACTCCAGGGTTTTGGATTTGAGACAAACATGTTTGGTATGAGGTGAAAGTACAGAATGTCATATTTTAAATAAGGATATTTTCAAACATATCTGTTTTACCATTTAGAAAATAAATACATGTATCTACAGTTGAGGTCGGAAGTTTACATACACTTAGGTTGGAGTCATTAAAACTCATTTAACAACAACTCCACAATTTTTTTGTTAACAAACTATAGTTTTGACAAGTAGGTTAGGACATCTACTTTGTTCATGACACAAGCAATTTTTCCAACAATTGTTTACAGACAGATTATTTAACTTATCATTCACTGTATTACAATTCCAGTGGTTCATAAGTTTGCATACACTAAGTAGACTGTGCCTTTAAACAGCTTGGAAAATTCCAGAAAATGACGTCATGGCTTTAGAAGCTTCTGATAGGCTAATTGACATAATTTTAGTAAATTGGAGGTGTACCTGTGGATGTATTTCAAGGCCTACCTTCAGGTACTGGAGGAAACAGGTACAAAAGAATCCATATCCACAGTAAAATGAGTCCTATATCCACATAACCTGAAAGGCCGCTCAGCCAGGAAGAAGCCACTGCTCCAAAACCGCCATAAAAAAAGCCAGACTACGGTTTGCAACTGCACATGGGGACAAAGATCATACTTTTTGGAGAAATGTCCTCTGGTCTGATGAAACAAAAATATAACTGTTTGGCCATAATGACCATTGTTATGTTTGTAGGAAAAAGGGGGAGGCTTGCAATCCGAAGAACACCATCCCAACCGTGACACACGGGGGTGACAACATCATGTTGTGGGGGTGCTTTGCTGCAGGAGGGACTGGTGCACTTCACAAAATAGATGGCATCATGAGGATGGAAATTGTGTATATATTGAAGCAACATCTCAAGACATCAGTCAGGAAGTTAAAGCTAGGTCGCAAATGAGTCTTCCAAATGGACAATGACCCCAAGCATACTTCCAAAGATGTGGCAAAATGGCTTAAGGACAACAAAGTCAAGGTATTGGATTGGCCATCAGAAAAGCCCTGACCTCAATCCTATAGATAATGTGTGGGCAGATCTGAAAAAGCATGTGCGAGCAAGGAGGCCTACAAACCTGACTCAGTTACACCAGCTCTGTCAGTAGGAATGGGCCAAAATTCACCCAACTTATTGTGGGAAGCTTGGGGAAGACTACCCAAAAAGTTTGACCCAAGTTAAACAATTTAAAGGCAATGCTACCAAATGCTAATTGAGTGTATGTAAACTTCTGACCCACTGGGAATGTGATGAAAGAAATAAAAGCTGAAATAAATCATTCTCTCTACTATTATTCTGACATTTCACATTCTTAAAATAAAGTGGTGATCCTAACTGACCTAAGACAGGGATTTTTTTACTAGCATTAAATGTCAGGAATTGTGAAAAACTGAGTTTAAATGTATTTGGCTAAGGTGTATGTAAACCTTCAACTGTATCTAGTACCCCCATCAGTATTTGGACAAATTCACTTATAGTGTATTAAGTAGTTACAAGTTTGGTAGGTCCCATATTCCTTGCACACAATGACTACATCAAGCTTTTGGCTTTACAAACTTTCTGGATGCTTTTACAGCTTGTTTTGGTTGTGTTTCGGATTATGTTTTGCTCAACAGGAAGTGAATGGTTAGTAATGTTTTGAGTCATTTTGGAGTCACTTTTATTTTAAGTTAGAATAGTTTCTGAACACATCTACATTTATGTAGATGCTACCATGATTATGAGTAATCACAAATTAATTGTGAATGATAAAAAGTTAGAAAGTTACAGAGGGACAAAGATCATGAGGGACTAGATATATAAAGTTCTTTCATTTCTAAATGGTAAAACAGATATGTCTGAAAATACCCTCGAATAAAAGGTGACATTCTGGGCTGTCTCCTCATGTGAAACATTCTATCTTAAATCCAAAATGCCTGAGTATAGAGCCAAATTTGAAATGTTAGCTTCAATGTCCAAATAGATATGGAGGGGGGTGTACATCAAGTATTGCATAACCTTTATGAGGGTAAGATGAAAAATGCACATCTATCGTTAAATATTGTGGGTCCTGATTTTTGGTGCTGTCACAGTGCATGCAGGGCGCATCTATGGGGGCAAGGAGGCCGTGCCTTACAGTAGACCCTACATGGTCCTCCTGGAGAGGGCTACCACCAACATCCTGAAGCCCAAAAACTGTGCTGGCTTTCTAGTGAGAGAGGACTTTGTGATGACTGCTGCCCACTGCAATGGGAGGTCAGTAATGTCCGCTTATCTAGTGAGAGAATACCAGGGGCAAACATATGGGGAGATATAAGCCATTGTCTGCCCTATAAATCATGCAACTGTTTCTCTTTCCTACCTTATATATGCAGGGAATTAGATTTCAGCCAAAACAAGTGCAAAATTATAGCTAGTCAAACATTGATATTTATTGCAATCCCACCTATTAAAAGGACATTTTAATAGGCCACCATTTCAATGTCTCTAGGTTTTCTACTGTTTTTAGGCTAGGGCTATCCTACGCTACCCCATGTTTCACACAGCTCTTCCTAATTTTGCATTTACACATTTTGACAGAATGCATTTCTAACGTCCCCTTTGGAGAATTTAGATGTGAAACACAGCTTAGCCCCAGCTTAGCCCAATAGCCAAACAAAGGTCCAGTATGAAAAACCTACCAATACATTGGATCCCACACCATTAAGATGTATTGCAGACTGTTGAAATGTCAAGCCACATGCTAAACAAAGGGTAGTGCAAGAATATACTGTAGATTGACATGACATAGATTAACATTATGTTTTCAATCAGCCTCTGTGATTAACCCACTACTGCCTGCTGCAGATATGTGTAAGACCACAATATATTGTATTACATTGTGTCTGTGTATGTTACAGATCCATTAAGGCCAAGCTGGGAGTCCACAACGTGCAACAGGAAAGCGCTCAGGAAATGTTTGTGAAAAAGGCATTTCCACATCCACATTATGATAATGAAGAACATGATAATGATATCATGCTACTCAAGGTAAATCTCCTAGCTAGGACCTAAAGTTACGCATACTGTTTTTATGTTTAATTGTGCAATGCATGTTGATGTGACTACAATGTCAAAGTCTGCAATCTCTTTGTATCAGACATGTCACAACAAATAATAATAATTAGTTTACCACTATTAAGGTAGGTTATAGAACATCTAAGGTTGTAAGTTGTAACATTTGACATCCCCGCTCTTTCTGCCTCCCAGCTGGAGAAGAATGTGCTTGTCACCAACCGTGTGAGACCCATTGGCCTCCCGCAGACAGAAGATGAGGAGGTGCCCAAGGACTGTCTGGTGTCAGGCTGGGGCTTCAATATCAGGGGAGTAAACAAAGGATCCTCTGTGCTACTGGACCTCAACGTGACACTGGTTGCGAGTCAAGTATGCTCAGACAACCATGCGTTCTGCTCTTCAGGACTAAATGGACCTGCTCAGGTAAGTGGCGTCTTGAAGTATGTCATTTTGCAGAGGAAAGAACATGGGAGTAAAGAAAGAAAACAATACTTTCACCTTGATGGATGGCATGAATCATTCCAAGTGAAATGTGCCTATTCATTTGGTCAGTATCGTGGTCACCATGTGTTATTTCCAGGGAGACTCCGGAGGTCCATTGGTCTGTAACGGTATGGCCTATGGGGTGGTGTCCTGCTCTATAGACAAACTCTACATTTACACGCGCATCCCTGACTACCTGGACTGGATCACCAACACCATGAATAATTGATACGACACTGACCAGAAACCTCTACAGTTTGTTCATTTGTTCACCCAGGTCCCTAGAAGCATGATTATGAGACTGCAGAATCTGAATGTGTTTATGATGCTTTCTGATTGATTTAACGGTGCTGGTTAATGTCTGTGTGCCTTCATGCAGTAAGCCAAAGATTGTTAGTATAACCTCCTTGTTCTGTGTTGAAGCCTCTGAATTTCCATCTGTCAAACAATGCTTTCAAGTCCTGTTCTGTGCTGCAGCTGTTTTAAATCTTAAATTGTGAATCGTGGGATTAAATAAGTAGAGAGTTGATGTTATTGAGCATATTTATTTTGTGAATATCAATATGAGCAAACTGAGAAGAGGTGTTTTGATCAAGTTGTCCCTTAAACAGTGAGGCAATCACACAATGCTTACTGCATTTTGGAGTAGGCTATATTGAAAATATATGAGCAGTAAAAGACATCGAGCATATCAAAAATCTTAACAAGACTGCCCCCTTGTGCACATCTGAATAACATACAGTCCATGTAAAATACATTAAAGGCCCAGTGCAGTCCAAAACGTTTTATATATATTTCCACACTATGAGATTGGAATAATACTGTGAAATTGTGAAAATTATGATAATGCCCTTTTAGTGTGAGAGCTGTTTGAAAAGGCTGCCTGAAATTTCAGCCTGCCTGGTGACATCACTTAGTTAATAGACCCATAGGAATGAGTTCCAAACCTCTCTGCCCATAACAGTTAGTTTTCAGTTTTCCCCTCCCCACTCAGACTCCCAGACAGTCCTAGTAAAATTCTTGCTTGAGAAACTGTTATTTGCTAAGATGCTATTTTTGTTATTTTTGACCATTTTAATTGAAAACAGGTACTTAAAGGGTATCCACCCCAAACCACAAATGCCCATGATTAACAGTGTTAAATAACACTAATATGTGAAAACAATATTTTTGGTGAACAAATGTTTCGTTTTCTCATTATAATAAGCTTGGTAGCAACATGAGAAAATGGTTGTTGAAATCTGTTGAAGCTAAAAACCCACAATGTAATACTTTCTCTGGGCTGTCTAGGTAGCTAAGCTAGCAAACGTATAATACCAAAGTCAATATCAGCATGTGAATTAACTAGCTAGCTGTAAAATCGCTTAAACTGCACTATCAATTTAGGAGTCTATTTCACCGAATTCAACCTGCAATTATCTCTGCCTAGAGCACTGAGGCACAATAAAAATGGCCCAAAGCAAGGGCAGATGACGTTGCTACGGCAACAATTGCCTTTCCCATGTTTCCCACAGACACACAAGGCGCATTGCGAGAAGGAAAAACTGAGTTGAATAATTGATTGAGCACATCTAAGCGAAATATATACTTTGTCATAATGATATAAACGGATGGATGTGTTATAGACACATATGCCCATACCATATATTGGCTGATTTGGCGATCTGGAGTGCAGGTAATTGTTTTAAAAGCTTTATGAAATGTGATAGCATGTTATCCTCTATTTCCAGTGAAGAGAACCATGTATCTATGACGCATTCCTACACGATTTCCTGATTTCACAGTAAAAAAAAAAAAAAGTACTTTTTTGTATTTATTAATAAATATATTTTTTTACATTTTGAACACATAAAAAAACAGAAATATACAAACAAGAGCACATAAACCTAACAGACAAGGGGTATTACATATCGAATACATTTTAAATTTGTCAAACACTTTTATGGTGTGTATTGCTTTTTTGCTTTTACATTTACTGATCATTTTTAAATAATATTTAAATTCTATCTTAAATAATGTGAAGAGGGGTTTGTTCTCTGCCCACTTCATTTTATGGATAAAGAATCTTCCATGAAAAAGAAACAAATTAACAATGAAAGTTAAATCAGGGTTCATATCATTTGGTTCAAAACAAAACATAATATCAGTCTCTCAGATTAACATTAATAGTCGTTTCTTTTCAAATAAAATCTAACTCTCTCCTAAATCTTCTGACATAAGAACAGTCCCAAAATAAATGGTCAAGAGTTCCTGGGTCACAACCACAAAATACACACTTGTTATCAATAGCTATTTTGAATCTGTGTATAATAAAGGTCTTTACAGGGTAGATTCTATGAATGAGTTTGTATGATACTTCTTTCACCTTATTAGATGTAATGGAATGCAGCCCTAGGACAAGTGAACTGGAACAAAGTGTTCTTGTCTGGCAAATATAGTATATCTAATAAAATGCTATTTGATACACCTCGGGAGTAAATGTAACATTGTATGTTCTCATGAATTCTGGATAATCATATAGAATAAAATCATCATTATTCAATAATTGTTTAACCCAGATAATGTTGTCAAACCAGTTCTGGAAAAACAAAGACTTGTTTTTGTATTTGATTTCTTTATTACTCCAGATTGTATAACTATGTGGGGAAAAATTGTGTTTGTACATGAGTTTCCAAGTTAGAAGTACTTGTTTAAGAAAGTTTGCAAGCTTAATGGGGATTTTACCCACATCAAAGTTAGTAAGAATTCTAGACCACCAATCTGTTGGAATAATAAATAAGGGATTATATTCCAAATGCAAAATAGTTTAAAAAATAGTTTTAAATAGTTTTGTATCCATTTGATCTTAAAGATTATATTAGATGTTTTATAATACACCTGATTTCACAGATGGACCACAAGTTAAATCATGGGGAAAATGTGTATTTTACCCAATGATAGAACATAGGCTTTCACCAAATTGACAGGAGTTTTGTGATTTGTATTTCTGGAGGTGGATTATCCCTTTAATTGTTACCCAGAAATGATTTGATATTGAGATTTTAAAAAACATATTGGACCTTCAAAACAGTCTGGGATGTATTCCAAGGGCAAAATTAATTGCAATAAATGAAGCAACTTCTCTCGTGACTTGTTTACATAGGCCTAACGATAAGATCGCTAATACTGTGGCAAACAGAAGCGATACAACAGAAGAAAAGTCATATATCAATGTGGTTCAATGGAGCATGATAGCATTCCAACCGACCTACATAATATTATCCCCGTTATCAGCCCTGGCATGCCAGGCTAGATCTGTTGAATACTGGTGAATCATTGGATTGATCGGGACCTCAGGTCGACAGAATACTCTTGAGTTCCAGGGTAGTTTTGTCTACACATGGAATAGATTACAGGACAACAGCCCCCTCTGTTGGAATAATTTTATACATGCATGGCCTATAAACCCTCCAACAGTGAACTACTACATTTCACGTGACTTTCCAGAAAATAATTAACTCTTGCCTGGATGTTCCAATAGCTAGCATGTCTTCTATTTATTCATTAGCATGTGAGTACCTTTAAAAAATTATTTATATATATATATATTCACACACACTTCTACCCAGATACTCCTTTCAATAGAATCTCAAGTACTCAGTGGTAAGTTTATTAGGTACACGCATCTAGTACCGGTCATCCAGAACAGCCTGAATTCTTTGGGGCATGGAAACATGCTCAATTGTTATTAAGGGACTTAACATATGCCAGGAAAACATCCACACCAGCCTGTACCGTTGAGGTCATCTGCTGCAATAGCCCATCAGTGACCAGGACCGACGAGTTGTGTTCCGAGACGCTGTTCTGCGGTGTTATTTGCGGCCCTCCTGTTAGCTTGCACGGTTCTGGCCATTCACCTCTCATCAACAAGCTGTTTTCCTCCACAGGACTGCATGTTTTTAGTTTGTCACACCATTCTCAGTAAATCCTAGACATGCATGAATAGGCCAGATGTTTGAGATACTGGAAACAGCACACCTGGCAACGATGATCATACCACACTCAGGTCACTCGTTTTGCCCATTCTACCTTTCAATTGAACAGTAACGGAATGCCTCAATGCCTACTTTATATAGCAAGCCACATGACTCACTATATGTAAGAGCGAACCATTTTCATGAATGGGGTGGTTTACCTAATGAACCAGCCATTGAGTGTATAGCTATTAAGGCACCTCTTTTTTTAAACACTTGCAGATGACTAGATTATGGATATGCCTATGTAATGAAACCTGACCAAACCAGCAACAGATTTGTAAATGTTTTTTTATTTAGGAAAAATACAACCATGAAGATACAGAACGCTTAAAAAAATCGAATACAAAACCAATCTGATGCTATGACGAGAACAGTTGTGAAATCACTATTTGTATCCTCATAGAAAGTATGTTTGTTGAAAAGAGCTTGCAAGTAGTAGAACTGTCCCGCTTCGCATTAATTCAGCGCTGTGTGTACTTGAAACCATTGTGTGACTCAGATACACACAAAAAAAACATTCCTTATTTAAAATGTGCAGCTAATAAAATAAAAACCATTCTCAGTAGAAACCAAAATAAATTAGACAAGAACCTGCCATAGACAGGACAGTCAAGCAACAGGTCAGTGCTCCAGAAAACCAATGAGTAAGTTCTCATTTACCGGAACCCACAGCGATCCTAGCAAGCCCAGTCGATTAGAGAACGTCTCTACTCATACTCTCATCTCATACTCTCCTCTCTCGGTCAGGAAGAACAGTGCAGACATGGTGGTGATGGTTTCAGACCTTTGTGTGCATTTACCTCATTCAGGCTCATCACCATTATCAGTTGGCAAAACAGTCAATCATAAACAAAATAAGTGCAAGCATTTTTGTACTTTGTTACAAAGCAGAGTTAAAACTACAAAAGCGTTAACATGATCTATCCAAGATATATTCCTTTTAGGTTGTGCCTCTTTGCGTGCACGGCCCAAAGTGAGGCAACGGCCTATAGCACGAGCCTTGCTCTTTCGAGCTACCCACAAAAACTGTAAATTAAAAAGTAGTTCTCTGCAGTTTTCAATAACAAATAAGGAGAATCAGAAAGTTAAAAAACCAAAACTTGGAATAGACCAGTGGTGGGAGGCTCGGAGTGCGAGCCAGCCCTCCCCGCACTTATCCAGGACTGCTCTTATCTACATGGTCGGTTTCAGAAGATTTAAAGTGTTGCGGAGCAGCAGGCCCTGGGCTGGGACCAGGCCATGCCAGGGGCCGTGCCCAGACAACAGACAATCCGGTCGTCTCCGTCCTACCAGCCGCCCTCGTCACCTGTAGAGGAAGTCGGAAAACACACAGGTTACCATGATTCTGTGGAAGGTATGAGGCTCGTCTTTCGAAAGGGGCTCTGCTGCTACTGAACACTAATCCCTTTTGAAGATACTTAAGATTTGGTAGCAATTTATGCTGGTTTTAACGGCACTGTGACAAAAACATCTGAAGGCAGGCCATCCGAGTATAAACTCATTGTTTCCATTCAGCAAACACAGTCGCTCCACAAAAGCAATATTACCTTGGTATATTCCATGGGCAGATTTTTTTTTAAAGAACTAAACAAAAGCAGACAGATCGGACAACTGTCCTCCTACACTTGCAAATAACAGATTACATCAACCAGAAAGGTGACTGACTCCACTGTGTATGCAGATCCTAGTACTGCAAGAAAAAAAAAATGTAAAATATACCTCTACAAACAAGCTGCTGCAAGACAGAAAAAGCTTATGACAAGGAAAGCAGGAAGTAGAGAGCTAATGCTATAACCCCTGACAGCTCGCGCCAAAACGGTTGCAGACCGAGAGCCTACCTTGGCATTTTGCAGTGCTAAACTGGGGCATCAACATATTGTTTCTTCAGTTCAACATATTTCAACTACAGGAGGCAGCCTCACTGTGCACCAGAGAACAGCACCGCCTGTTCAGAGAAGAGAAAGCCCAGTGGTTAATGACGAAGTCCAAGGCTCTCCAACAAGGAGGGAAACAAGTACACTAAGGCCCATCTGCAGACCCTCTCTTCCACTGCTACTCCCTAAAGGAATGGATGCTGAGCTGAAGTGGCATCTTGGGTCTTTCATATACTACATACCTTTAATGAGCACCAATGACTCATTTTACAATACTAACCAGGTAGGGCATTTGTTCGTTGTAAATGCCCAGTGAACCCACCACTGGGTTCCTTTGCAACCCTTCTTTAAGATGAATTATATAGCGCATATTGTGAAAGACAAAAGTGTAACTTGGGAGGGTGTATTTCTTAATACAGTGAGGCAAGAATGGGAATAGGGAACCTGTTTCTCCATTACATATGACTAAAGGAAAGCTTCATACATTGAGAAAATTACTTAGTTCATTACTTTAAGGGATATTTTCTTCCATCGGTTGGCCCCAACACCAGAGGGGGCAAACCCAGTCTGATTGAAGTCCATCCAGCTGCTCTACAGGTCAAGGACCTGCCAAAGCTCTGGTGTCGATTGGCCCAATACATATCTATGGCAGCTTGCAGTGATGTGGCTGTCCAGGCACCGGATTGGCCAACTACCCTGACTCCCTACACTTGTGTAAGCTTATAAGAAGCCTCGCCATAGCTATCGTAGCTGTCTCTATACGAACCTCCAGAACGATCTCCGTATCCTCCTCCTTGCGCTCTGTGGGCAGAAGAAGAAATGTACATCAGTAAACAAGAATTGGATGAGCATTTGAGTAATATCAAATTGAAAAAACATTATTCCTAAAAAGTGCTTGCTTATTATCAAAAGTGGGCACATAAGCTTCTTGAAATGTGTTAAGATTCATTTATAGAATCTATCCTGTCTTTTCAAATTCCAGCGATTGTCTAACAGAGATGTATATGCAAATGTAGCATCTATGTATCCGAGGTGGTGTATCAGTCACCTGTCTTTGTTGTAGTAGCCTCGGTCTGATCCGTATGAGCCACCACTTCTGTTGTCGTAACGTCCACCGCCATATCCCCGCTCTCCACCACCTGTAATAGAACTTGTGGTCAACAGCTGCCTCAAGGTGGACTAAACATGTACGGTATTCATATTATGGTTAAATTAGTTGATAAGAGAATATTGGACACTTTAGTGTTGACATGCTATCACTAGGCTAAGAGATGGTTCAATCAAACCTCTACAGCTACCAGACAACGGCAACAGTCACTGCAAAACAAAAACAAGACACGAGGACAACCCACTGGGCACAGGCATCAGTACAACTTCTAGTTTCGACTTACAGTAGGTTGAGTTGTTAACTAATATAAGATCAACAACAAAAGATTCACCATGTCATTGGATTTTTTATGACAAAATCTAGGCTGATTACTTTTTTCAAATCAAATCAGTTTTCTACATTGATTCAACAATTAGTATTTGATGTGGAAACATTATTTCAATCAATTTTTGCCCAGTGGGATAGGAGTGGTTATTAAGGATGAGGGACCAGAGGGGAGGGTCAGAGCACGGGGGTGCACACACTGACTACTTCTGGTTAGTTCTGCAAGTCACAGAATCCCAGGCTAGCGAAGGTGTGAGGACATCTTTGTAGGGTTGGGAATGGGGTGTCTGTCAGTCACTCCAAGGCAAACATGGGAGGGAAACTGGATGCTGGAGGATAGAAAACAACAAACTTGCCTCGTGAGAAGCCACGCCCACCTCTTCCACCACCACCACCTCTGCCTCCACGGAAGTATCCTCCTCCACCACCTCTGCCACCCGACGAGCCCCCTCGGAATCCGCCCCCGGACCTGCCACCACCGCCAGACTTGCCAGCCTGGTCGACACGGATCTGTCTGCCGTCAAGTGACTGACACAGATAAGGTTGGGTGGGAAGATAATACACCATTAAGATCATCATTGAACAGTCAAAGAGTTGTGTTCCAGGGCAGAGTTTAGGTTTTTATTTATTTCACCTTTATTTAACCAGGGTGGCAAGTTGAGAACAAGTTCTCGTTTACAATTGCGACCTGGCCAAGATAACGCAAAGCAGTTCGACACATACAACAGAGTTACACATCGAGTAAAACAAAGATACAGTCAATAATACAGTAGAAATATAAGTCTATATACAATGTGAGCAAGTGAGGTGAGATAAGGGAGGTGAAGGCAAAAAAAAGTCCATGGTGGCGAAGTAAATACTATATAGCAAGTAAAACACTGGAATGGTTGATTTGCAGTGGAAGAATGTACAAAGTAGAGATAGAAATAATGGGGTGCAAAGGAGCAAAAATAAATAAGAGTAGGGGGAAGAGGTAGTTTGGGCTAAATTATAGATGGGCTATGTACAGGTGCAGTAATCTGTGAGCTGCTCTGACAGCTGGTGCTTAAAGCTAGTGAGGGAGATGAGTTTCCAGTTTCAGAGATGTTTGTAGTTCGTTCCAGTCATTGGCAGCAGAGAAATGGAAGGAGGCGGCCAAAGGAAGAATTGGTTTTGGGGGTGACCTAAGAGATGTACCTGCTGGAGCGCGTGCTACAGGTGGGTGCTGCTATGGTGACCCGCGAGCTGAAATAAGGGGGGACATTACCAAGCAGGGTCTTGTAGATTACCTGGAGCCAGTGGGTTTGGCGACGAGTATGAAGCGAGGGCCAGCCAACGAGAGCGTACAGGTCGCAGTGGTGGGTAGTATATGGGGCTTTGGTGACAAAACGGATGGCACTGTGATAGACTGCATCCAATTTATTGATTAAGGTATTAGAGGCTATTTTGTAAAAGACATCGCCGAAGTCAAGGGTTGGTAGGATGGTCAGTTTTACAAGGGTATGTTTGGCAGCATGAGTGAAGGATGCTTTGTTGTGAAATAGGAAGCCAATTCTAGATTTAATTTAGGATTGGAGATGTTTGATGTGGGTCTGGAAGGAGAGTTTACAGTCTAACAAGACACCTAGGTATTTGTAGTTGTCCACATATTCTAAGTCAGAGCCGTCCAGAGTAGTGATGTTGGACAGGGCAGGTAGCAATCGGTTGAAGAGCATGCATTTAGTTTTACTTGTATTTAAGAGCAATTGGAGGCCACAGAAGGAGAGTTGTATGGCATTGAAGCTCACCTGGAGGGTTGTTAACAGTGTCCAAAGAAGGGCCAGAAGTATACAGAATGGTGTCGTCTGCGTAGAGGTGGATCAGAGACTCACCAGCAGCAAGAGCGACATCATTGATGTATACAGAGAAGGGAGTCGGTCCAAGAATTGAACCCTGTGGCACCCCCATAGAGACTGCCAGAGGCCCGGACAACAGACCCTCCGATTTGACACACTGAACTCTATCAGAGAATTAGTTGGTGAGCCAGGCGAGGCAATCATTTGAGAAACCAAGGCTGTCGAGTCTGCCGATGAGGATGTGGTGATTGACAGAGTCGAAAGCCCTGGCCAGGTCAATGAATACAGCTGCACAGTATTGTTTCTTATCGATGGCGGTTAAGATATCGTTTAGGACCATGCGTGGCTGAGGTGCACCCATGACCAGCTCTGAAACCAGATTGCATAGCGGAGAAGGTATAGTGGGATTCTAAATGGTCGGTAATCTGTTTGTTGACTTGGCTTTCGAAGACCTTAGAAAGGCAGGGTAGGATATAGGTCTGTAGCAGTTTGGGTCAAGAGTGTCCCCCCCGTTTAATTTGTCACCTTGCCGTTCATGGCCAGCATAGCATCCTTGGCCTCATCCGGGTTCTCAAAGGTGACGAAACCAAAGCCCCTGGACCTCTGAGTTTCCCTGTCTTTAATTACAACAACTAGACAGAGGAAAAACCATTTTAAAAGTTAGACCATAGACATTCAAACCACTTTGAAATAGCAGACCACATGCCCAAATAAAGAATTACGGTGCACCCAATATCCAACAGTTAGTTACCTTCAGATATTTGCCCATATTTGGAGAACACATCTTCTAATGACTGTTCATTAGTGTCAAAGCTCAGGCCACCCACAAAAAGCTTCCCTTCGTCAGACATCCTTCCTTTTAACCACTGTAGAAGGGAATAACATGTTTATTATGTGGTTCAGATTGTTAACTAGTAGCAGGTTATTTTTGGATTCAAACACCTGTTCATGTTCTATTCTTGCAATGGTGCAAATACACGCAGTAATAAAATAAAATTATATCTAACAGTTGATGGCTTGATTTAATAAAGTATTTTGTTTTGCGAAAATAAAAAATTTAAAAAGTCAGCGAGATCCTAGCAGAGTTTGAGATAGTCGAGCGAGAGAAGCACAAACGCGTATGGGGGTTTACGTCGGAAAGGCCCAAGATCATCCTGCCCCCGGGTAACTAGGTAGTTCTGCCGTCTTCCCTTTCCTATAGACCGTAGTTAGAGCGCAACATTACGGTTGCTAGCGAGCTACCTAGCCAATGAAATGTGCGTTCTCACAAAAAGCACGCCTCGCTGGACAAGCGGATGACCGTGGTGCTATTTTGTTTATTTGAATCAGTAAACTAGCCAACTCGTATATGTACACAATGCAATTCCCGCCCCCATGTGTACTATGCCTAGCTAGATTCCACAACGGCCTTTACAATAGTGCTATAGTAAAGTAATGGAAGCCCCTGGTAGCCAGCCATCACTGCGTCATTGCATCGACTAGTGGAACGCGCTCGCAGAGTAAAATGGTTGGCATTGCCTTGCTTTAACGACGAATGCAAGAAAGGGGTACTTTCGCATGCCAGCACAATATAACTGTCCATACATTGACTTTGAATTAAATTTACAATCATGAGAATGTTATCGTAGACTACTAGTTACATATATAGCCACATTCAGACTTCTCGGGTGTCAGACCCTAATTTATCGCGACACCATCTTGTTACTGTGCCCAACTTAAAAGTTTAAACAAAAGGCTATTACAAGCGCTTACCGCCGACAAAAACCGTGAGACTCTTCCGACCGACCTGCAGTAGATGTGAACGAATGACTTGCGGGCCTCCTGGTTTATGTCTTGATGAGATCTTTGCGGTTACGCCCATCTAATTAATATTAAGTAGGTCCACGCCATCTGACCCAGCATATCAATTCAACTTGACTTGCTTTTAATCAGTCAATGGTCGCGAAATCATGCATGTTAAGTTGTATCATCAACTAGACGGATAAGTAAACTCAAAAGTATAAATGCCCGTGCCGTGGTCTCATTTAAGTCGATGCCTTTTTTTGGGTCAATATGAATGTCAAACGATTTAGTTGTTCCCAACATCAAGTCCTCTAAATAAAAACTAAGTTTTACATCTTAGTGTCCTGTACTACAACATAGCTAAATGTTGACATTAAAGGAATGTCCTATAATCAACTATACCAGAGAAACAAAAACTTTAATGGACCACAGTTAATTTGATGACTTAACACCAAAAAATGTCAGTTATGTTTTCTGGTAATATAGGTATTTCATGTTGCATCTTGTGACAATCAGTAGCAGTGCTTGGTTAAAACCACAACCTGTGTTGTGATGTGTGTTTACTTGATAACCAGTTAATTCATGCCTTGCCTAAAGGCTGAGATAAGACTGTTGCAGAATAAATTACACTACATCTTTGTTAAATCACAAAACCACACAGCAACCTCTGTCCAGTGAAGTCCAGAGCATATTGCATGTACACTAACATGACCTACAGCATGGTCAAGCAACTTAATTTCAGACGGATTTAAAACCAGAGTTCCGCAAGACAAAGAACAGGCACTGCCTCCATTATTCCAGCACCATTTTTATAATCAAAGCACCTCTGCCTAGTCTAGTGACAACTAAAAGATCAAACAAGTTAGTCCAATCAACGTAAGCTAAATGTGGTTGTCCATGGTGTCGATAGACGGTACGCGTGTTCATGCAAGTAAAAAGACATGTAAACTCACCCTACTTGTAGAGCAACCCTTTACTATGTTGACGAAACAGTCTCACCATGTCATGTAGTACTTATTTGTTTGGGCTACCTGGCTAAAATTCTTGCTCTCCTAACTCCCATTCATGGCCAACGTTGGCTAGTTAGAGGCAGCAACGTCACTCGTTTGGACCAGACAGAATCAGATAACCTACGCATAGAGGCAGTTTAGCTCCCTCGGACGCTTTCCTCTATAATAGTCCGAGGAATTGAAGAAACAATTTGAAAACAGACTAACATGTGTTTTGAATTTTATTTCTTGAAGCCTGGCTTCCTTTGGCATCCATGAATACACATCACTGCATACAGCATTTAATTAGCATGCAAAATGACAGTATTATGCATGTTAGTACCAGATTTGATTTCCAATCCCATTTTAAGGCTGGTCTTGACAGAGTCAGGGCCACGTTCAGGTGCCAAATGTTTAACAAAGCAGATAGAAATGCCATGAATAAAGCAGACAGGATTCCTTACTATACTTGTCAGAGTGTAATGTTTGATCTACATGGCATATTTCCATCGCATCTTTCAAAGACGCTGCATCCTGCTGAATTACACCCCAGGTCCAGTTCAGCAGCACATCTAATTCATCCTTCAAGATCTCTCCTGGTAGCGACCTCCCAAGGAGCAGTTTGCCGTTTCAGGGCAAGCCATCCTGTGCTGAATCTGGAATAGAAGCCACAATTAGCACGAGAAGAAACAGTAAAGTGACATGATTATTGTACATAGCACTGCTATATGTGTAAACAAAGTCAGTTTTACCATGCAGAGTATATGCTACTGCTAATAGTTGAGGCTAGTCCACAAAATGTCAAGTCGGTGCTTCTGAACTACAACTAATGAGTAATTATCTATTATTCGAGGTGATTTGTAGATCAGCCAGTCTACACTAGTCTGCTGCAAGGTTTCTCTCCAATGGGAGTCATCCATTGCCGGATATATGGCAAGATTCGGTGGTTTGACCTAAAGCCCCTTAAACAGTCCATCTCTTGACAGACGGAACTGTCTGAAAAGTTAACCCGAGGACAATGTAGGTTGTAAACGATTTAATACGCATTCATGCATCCACCAATGGTTGCATGCCACACTGGCGACTGACAGTTAACTGAAACGCAAAATCCAGGCGTAGTTCTGGCAGGCATTAGCCACACCTGTGCAGAGGAACACACCCTCCATACTTCAAGTCATGTGGGGGCCATAGAGCAGTGATAAAGCCACATGCCTAAAGGACCGATGAAAGTAGGGTTCCACAACACTGCTTTCACCAATCCATTCCTGTCAGATCAGTGATTTCATAATGAAGGGGGAACACAAAACAGGGCCTATGACTTCAGCGGCAAGGCATTCAGTACACATGCCAGAGGACACCCACCTAGAAAGCATCGGCAGGAACCAGTTGCAGTCAGGCCTCGAGTTAGTTGCTCACATCCAACGCTTAACCTAGTCGTGTAACGAGAAGGGTAATTAGTTTGTAGTACAGTCTGAGGGCAACAATGACAAGGCATGCATTTGCTTATCAATATCAAGCTAGCAAAGAACTACAGATGTGTTGAACAGCATTAACTTTTAGCATTAGACAATATTATCAAGTTTTGAAAGCTGGACATTTACTAAACTGTACATAGTGATACTTTACAAGAAAAAGGTGAGTCTAGAATTTAAGATGAAGACAACTTTGCAATCACTGGGAGAACAGTACAAAACACTGGTTTCACAGATGGATCAAACTTAGAATATTGTGATTTACACTAGGGATACTTTAGCAATGACTGCTCATGGAATTTGCAAAAGCTCAATGTTGATTTTCAGAGGCTCTAGCAGTCCCCTCGGTCTAATGGGGGACAGGGTGAAACGTTTCTCCAAAAACTGGATACTTTACTGGACGTTCTCATGCAACTCTGGGTATTGAACAGTAACGTCTAGGGCCTGAGGAAGTGACAGCGGTGCTTGGGCAAAGTTGAAGGTAGATAAGATGGACATCAAAATGAGAACTGTTTGAGGGATGCGAACAGGAGAGCAAAAGTCGTTACCTCACATTACTGGCCTATATCCACTTATGAACTAGCCAAGAGAGCAGCATTCACCAGAGAGGATTCACATGTCGGTAGGCACAACACTTCATTCTCCAAGGACTTTGTTGATTTCCAAAACGATAGTAGAGCTCTTGGGCGCAATGAAGCGTTATAAAAGAACCAGTGCCAGCACCAGGATGACATTTCATTTCTATTCTGCTTTCAACACCCCCAGCCACCCCCGTACATTGACTAGCTTCAGCATCAGGGTAGACCCTTTAGCATGTTTTGAGTATTAATTCAGAGGACCTCCCAATATTCCTAAATGAGACTTACACCCAGCCACCCTTTCATAATGAAATCCTGCTTTGCAGAATACCCTTTCCAGCAGACTATTCCATCATTTCACTCAACCCACTTACTAATCCCTCGCTACCACTCACATTACATAACATTCAGCTGGCTTAGTGAACAGGCTATAGGTCTTTGAAGGCACAATAAATCAGAGCATTTTCAACGGGGTTGTTTAATAGGCTTCATGAAGCCAGGATATACAAAAAAATCTTAGGTGTTGGTTAACAGAACAGAGAGCACATATCCTTGAAGTAACATTGAGAGTGAACGTTCAGTCCATCAGCATATTATGCACATGTTTGCAAAGAGCAAAGTACCTTAGGCCAACTGCAGAAGGCTGCAACTAACACCTAGAATACAGCCCAAAGAGCCGAAGTAGGTTCACCAGTCAAAGTAATTCACTCTTTGGATACCGAGTATTGACAAATCTTTAGCAATATCAAGGTGGTCTGCTGGAAACCAGTGCTCCCACTTAGCATTCCTACCTTGCTACACTAAAGGAATGCATTACAGAACTGAAGGAGCAACATGTCTTTAGAGCACAATCACAGCTTTTCCAGCTTCTAGTGTAAATTTCATAGATTTAATATTTTTTAAAGACCAGAATTCACTACAACTCCAGTTAAAAATTAGATTAAATGGAAACATGTCGCTACTGATATTTGAGTCTTTCGATTGAGCAGAAACATCGTCAAGATTGAATTTGTCTTAGAAGCTATCAGGCTGTGTTGAACAGGTTACGATTCAACAGTAGAAACAGGTTTAATTGCAAACAAAGGCATTTTTATAAAATTATCAAATTTGATTTTCTCCCAGTGCATTCTCCCTGCAACAGGAGGGCATATTGAGCTTAAGGTACTCAGACCCTTACTGAGCATCAAGGCTTACAGTAATTAAATGCTACAGGATTTCAGTTACTGCCATGAGGACAGAGATCCTGAAGAATACTTTCAACACGATAAAAAAGGACTAAAGATGCTGATTTGTTAAAGAAAACACTAGAACCAGATACCACAAACAGAAAAAAAAAAGTCTTCGAAGAGCGCATCTTTAAAAAAACAGCCAGCGATGGGACGATCTTGCAATCAGGAAGTTTGTTTTTGTTTTTACTCGTGTGTAGCTGAGGACAAGAAGTAGGCACAAGTGTAAAGGCACTGCAGCATTCTGACATTTCTCACAGTAGACTAGAGCCCATTTATATTTTGTGCCACAGTTATCATTGCAACAGGAAAGCACCAGGACAAGGGTATTGAAAGAACCTATGCCTCTTCAAAAGAAACTGAGTGAAAAAATCTAGGAATGTCTTTCTGCTTTTGGATAAGGTGGTAGAGGGCTGGATATCCATTGTTTCAAAGAAATGTTTGATTCTTTGAGCAGACATGAGTATTTTAACATACTAATCCAAGAGGGCACAGGCTTTCGGTTTCTGAGCAACAAAGTCTTAAAGGGGTCGTTCTGGGAGTCTATGCAATCATGTCCAGTTCCTCCTAAACATTTCTAGTTCGTACTAACAGTGAGATCATGGCAACAACTAGGCTACATCTTTATACTTACCATAGCTGTCATAGCTGTCTCGGTAGGATCCCCCAGAGCGGCCACCATAACCACCTTCTCCTCCACTCCTAAAATGGGGGACAAATGAAAGCTGGTTAACAGAAACCAAGGAAAATACATGTCGGCTCAGGTACATGATTATCCTAGAAATAAGTTAGGTATCTTAAATACTATGTTATTAAAACTAGGAGACTGATAACTTAGAGAACTAAACCATACAACATTCTTACCTGGCCTCTCTGTAACCTCCGCTGCCACCCCCAGAGGAGTATCCTCCTCCCCCACCACCACCACTCCTGTAGCCACCCCCATAGCTGCGGTCCCCGCCACCCCCATAGCTGCGATCCCCGCCATAGCTGCGATCCCCGCCATAGCTGCGATCACCGCCATAGCTTCTTTCTCCCCCACCATAACCTCCACCACCTAGGACAAGATTAAGAGGATTTCAGTCAAAGGACCTTCACTTTGGAGCAAGTTAGACACTAAAAAGGAGGGGTGTGACGTGGAGCAAATTTACACTAGCCACTTACCTCTTCCTCTGCCCCCTCTGAAGCCACCAGAACCACCCCTGAAACCACCAGAACCGCCCCTGAAGCCGCCCCCGCGGTCAGATCTTCCTCCGGACTTGCCAGCTTCATCCACACGAATCATCCTGCCATCGACCGACTAAACAGGAGGGCAAAAAAATAATCTATAATACCAATGATTCCCATCAGTCAAAGATATGCATGTGTCTGGGAAACCACCCCCTCACCTTGCCATTCATTGCAGCCATTGCGTCTTTGGCATCTTCTGGGTTTTCAAAAGTCACAAAGCCGAAACCCCTGGATCTCTGAGTCTCACGATCTCTGACAACGTCGACTGAAACAAAAACAACCACCCACTAAAATAGACACAATATGGCCAAAGTCCACTAGACTGCACAAGTAGAAACCAATGTTTTTTTTTCTGGCTCAAAAGGGGAGTGGTCAGCAACAATTCAACTTTTGTTGTTACATTTAAAACAATAATTGTTTGCCATAAGCAGAGAATCTCAACTTGTTTACTGCAATTATATACATTCTGTTATGGCGCTGAGAGAATTTCTTGTGTAAATGTTAAGTGACGACACTGACGTCATGCGAGAATTCTACAAACAGCAGTAAACAAATCCACTCACTAAATGCCAATTAGGCATCAAAATACATAAATCATTTGAACGCATGCAGTAGTTACCCATAACTAAAAGTATCAATACTGTACTTCATGAAATGTTATGAGCCCAAATGAACAGCAAGTGACTTGCTATGGTTGAACTGGGGGACAACACTTTGTGAAACCTGCAAAATTGGTACTAATAACACGCCATTGGCGGAAGGTATTCCTCAACCTACCAGACTAAGCTCGGTGACATATTGCTAAGTAGTATTGGGGAATTGGGGAAGTCCTGAGCGCATTTGTCATCCTTGGATTGAAATAATTTCAAACGTTTATTTCGTTCATTGAATTAAGTGTCCGGAGATAAGATGGATCAGGAAGATCCATTTTTACATGCATTTATCCCTTATGCATCCCATTTATCTTATGACTGATAGAAGGGACTTTCAGACTAGGCTTGTAGGCATCAGAGCAAAATGGAGAGCACCATTGTGTTCGTGAGAGTCTCAGCTTTCCAATAAGGTATTAGTGTGCATCTAAAACCAGAGACACTACAGACGAAAGTCAGCAAAGGAGGCTGTACCAACTTCAGACGAGTCTTGTGGGTGTCCTAGAGCATGAAAACCAATGTGTTCAAACAAAAATGTTTGCCGTTACCACTATTTGCCCATATAAACACATTGAATAAAAGATTCACTACAAGGAACAGAGAGCGCACGCCACAACCTGTCCACAACCTTTTCGTCACTTGAAAGTAAGATCAATGGTAAATCCTGAACATTCATTAAAAGCTGTTCTATAACATGGAATACAAAGTATAACACCAGAACCAAAGTCACCTTTGAACCATTAACGTCACATTCATTTTTGGCTATTAAGTGTATTTTCCCATGGCTAATGTGTCATTGTGGTTTTGGAATTAAATTCACTGACTAGATATATCGCTGATTGTTATCAGATTGAAAAATATATAGGTCCAGTTTAGTCATTTACTTTCACACGTTTCCCACCCCGTTTGTGTTTGTTATTTTTATCCGGCTGGAATTACAATGGCTGAAAAATCCCTGATCTGGATGCAACATACCTTTAGCAATGTTTCCATATTTTGAAAACGCCTCTTCCAGTGAAGTTTCATCAGTGTCAAAACACAATCCTCCAACAAAAAGCTTCCCCTCGTCAGACATCTTGGATTATCTAGAAGGGGAAAATTAAGAGTATGACCTGTAAACATAGTCCATAAATCTGAGCATGGCAACACATGCTCGCTGTTTGAAGAATGTGACCAAGTCCTGTAAAAAAAAAAAAGGTTAGAAAAGCACCAACTGGCTTTCACATGCGGATGGCACCACGAGATGGGATACATTTTAAGCGATGGCACGCCATTTTCTTCCACCCATCGGTTCGTTTTCAAATGCGTGGAGTAGCCATGTTTTAACCCGTGCAGCAAAGTGAACTACCTAGCTATGCATAGTGTATAATTTAGCTGGCCATTTTAACTAGCTAGTTACACGGGAATGTTGGAAATTCTCAAAGATGGCGATTAACTAACTCGATAGTGACGCTAGACAAACACCCACCGCTCCCCGTCTCAAACAAAGCCAGACCAGCTAACGTTAACTAGCCAACATTAGCAGGCCAAACCAGTCAAATTAGCCATTTCAAGCAACTCGGTACACATGGCATGGGCCAGATATTGCCCACCCTGCAAAGTAAACTAGCGTATTAAAAGTTAGCGGCAGTAAGTAAAATTACTTGCCACGCAGTATAAAAATCGTAGCCAGCTAACGTAGGCGACGGGATTGCTAACTAGCAGCGTGCATTTACCGTACTGTAGCGAACGGCCATTTTGTAGGGAATGTAGTAACTGACGTTTGCTAGTTAACGCTTCTTTTATACTTTGGAATAATATCCAGTAGTAACGTCATAGTGAAAATACGAGTAAAATTGTCACTCAAAATAGAGTAAGGTTGAAGGGCAAATTACATGCGAACTGGGGTCGAGTAACGTTAATCAACGGCTAACGTTAATCTATTCTCAATCGACTAGTAAACGTTAGCTTGTCTAAATTGCAGAGCTAGCTAACGTTGGCTAGCAAGTAATTTGTCAAAGACAATAACTTCCCATAGGAACGCAAACTGCAAGGTCGAAATGAACAATGCAATTTTAGTAGGCCTATGTTTCCCCCGCTAATTGTTAGAATTGGGTGGCTCTCTTACTCACCTCTGTGTAGTTTGGCGCCGTCTGAGAAAGATGTTAAAATGGCTCCTGTTTATGAGCTCTTCTTCTTCTTCGTGTGGTCTTCCGGTATACTAGACGCTTTGTTGGGTATTGCTGCTGTTCACAGGTCAGAGTGTGAATTGCACATTTTGTTCACAAAAAAAGGATCTACCTGCAGACCGCTGTTTTTACATGCTACAGGCGCTACAGAGGGTAGTGCGTATGGCCCAATACATCACTAGGGCCAAGCTTCCTGACATCCAGGATTTATATACTAGGCGGTGTCAGAGAAAGGCCCAAAAAATGATCAAAGACTCCAGTCACCCAAGTCATAGTCTGTTCTCTCTGCTACGGCACGGCAAGCGGTACCGGAGCGCCAAGTCTAGGACCAAAAGGCTCCTTAATTAACTTCTACCCCCAAGCCATAAGACTGCTGAACAATTAATCAAATGGGCATCCAGCCTTTTTATATTGACCTTACGTTAGTTTATTTAGTAAATATTTTCTTAACTCTATTTCTTGAACTGCATTGTTTGCATGCAAGTAAGCATTTCACGGCGCATGTGACAAATACGATTTCATGTACCAGACTAGGTAGATACTGCACCGAATGTATAAATGTGAAGCATCCGTTTGGCGTTTCCACTCACTACCAAATATGGTGATGAGAGGAAGCCCATTGGCCGGCAGTGGGAGACGGAGCAAGATGGATTTTGGACGACATTTTGCAAAAATAAATGATTGATGAAACATTTGATAGCCATAGTCTTCTTTTTCCAAAACTAGAATCTGTAACAGAGTGGACTGCGTTTTGTAGACTTTACCCTTTGCCAAAGTTTTTATTTTTATTTTATAGTGCCACGCAGAGTTGGATTGGCTACGCTAGCTAGCTACTTCTTTCGCCGTAACGTTACCAGAACTGTGGGAAAGCTGTTTTAAGCAGGCGGGGGAAAATGACGCTAGGGTTTTCTCATTTGGAAAATGTCCATCCTCCGTCCTCATTAGTAGGCAAACGGACGATTGTCTTCCCCTCCACGATAGCCTCATTTTGACAAGGAAGTGTCCTTTGCGGAAAGGTTTTTAAGTCTGCCACGACGCCTGTGAATCAGCGATTGTTTTCTCTAAGGAGAAAAAGCATGCAAACATTTAAAAACGATTACCTTTGACCTTTTTCAAAAGGATCACGGAGCAGTTGTGAAAATACTACTGTACCGGTGTCCCCTAGCTAGCGGCCTCCTTTAATGTTTTTTTTGTGCGGTTGGCATCCAACATTGGCGCATTACCGCCAATTAACAGTGCGTAGTGTGGGCCAGAGGAACCACATATAGTGTGTGAGGCATGTACTAAAGGACATCTAAATTGACTGGGGAGGGGGTCAGTGGTCCAAAATATTTATTTTTTATTGGGCACAGGGGAGGGTAGTGTGTTTTGACCCTGGTTTTACATTCACCTTTCTACAAAAATGTTTCCCTATAAACAATGGCTTGACTTACTTTTTATATTACCATAATAAAGTTAAGAAACGTTTGTGAAGGCTTGGTATGGTGTGGCTATTATTAAACTTTAGCTACTGCAGGACTATGATATGAAGGCAGTGTTCCCCAGCGCTCCAACTGGCTCAACACTTGAACTTGAGGTGAGGAAGTCTGTTTCAGGTCTACCAGAGTTACTCTTATAGTCTAACAATATAACGCTCGTCTTTATAAAAAAACATTTAGATAGAATTTTTATGAAATAGCCTCCTTCTGTACGTCTATATCTAAATCGCAGACGCAGTAGCCATCTGGCATAAAGACATCTCGGTGTTGAAGCATGCCCCTGGCATATCTCTCTATCTCTCTGGGGTTAGGCCTAAGCTTCTCTTCCTTTATATAGGCTATATACAGTGCATTCGGAAAGTATTCAGTTTTTCCACATTTTGTTACGTTACAGCCTTATTTTAAAACATCAGTCTCAATGTCAACAGTGAAGAGGCAACTCTGGAATGTTGGCCTTCTAGGCAGAGTTGCAAAGAAAACGCCATATCTCAGACTGGCCAATGAAAAGATTAAGATGGGCAAGAGAACACAGACACTGGACAGAGGACCTCTGCCTAGAAGGCCAGCATCCCGGAGCTGACGCTGAGACTGGTGTTTTGCTGGTACTAGTTAATGAAGCTGCCAGTTGAAGACTTGTGAGGCGTTTGTTTCTCAAACTAGACACTCTAATGTACTTGTCCTCTTGCTCAGTTGTGCACTGGGGCCTCCCACTCTTCTTTCTATTCTGTTTAGAGCCACTTTGCGCTGTTCTGTGAAGGGAGTAGTACACAGTGTTGTACGGGATCTTCAGTGTCTTGGCAATTTCTCACATGTAATAGCCTTAATTTCTCAGAACAGAAATAGACTGACGAGTGTCAGAAGAAAGTCCTTTGTTTCTGGCCATTTTGAGCCTGTAATCAAACCCACAAATGATGATCCTCCAAATACTCAACTAGTCTAAAGAAGGCCCGTTTTATTGCTTCTTTAATCAGCGCCACAGTTTTAAGCTGTGCTAACAATTGCAAAAGTGTTTTCTAATGATCAATTAGTCTTTTAAAATGATAAACTTGGATTAGCTAACATAACATGCCATTGGAACACAAGAGTGATGGTTGCTGGTAATGGGCCTCTGTACACCTATGTAGATATTCCATTAAAAATCAGCTGTTTCCAGCTACAATATACATTTATTATGAAAACAATGTCTACACTGTATTTCTGATCAATTTGATGTTATTTTAATGGACAAAAAAAATGATTTTCTTTCACAAACAAGGACATTTCTAAGTGACCCCAAAATTTCAAACAGTAGTGTACGTAAATAAGGTATTTCTGTTTTTGTTTTTTATATACATTTGCAAACATTTCTAAAACCCTTGTTTTCGCTTTGTCATTATGGGGTTTTGTGTGTAGATTGATGAGGAAAAAAAATATTTGAATCAATTTTGAACAAGACTGTGACGTAACAAAATGTGAAAAAAGTCAACGGGTTTGAATGCTTTTCCGAATGCACTGTATATATATTTATTAAAATATTTATATCACACAGTGGACACCTAAGCCTATAGGCCTATGTATGCAATGCCCTGATACATTTAGTGCTCAAATCTCTGACAGCTGAACCGTGAGGTGGACCATTATTATTTTAAGAATAGTGTTTTTTTGTCATTGTTATAGCTGTTTTTAAGGACACGTTAATGTGGCTCATTTGGCCAACATCCCTCGTTTATTGATGGAGCTGTCTGCTCCAGGTCCGATCTGAATGCATATGGATGTCCGGTCAATTTCTCAAATGTCTTAAAATCAGCGCTTCATTTTCCTAAATGAAACTCTGAAATGTTTTTATGAAGATCTGTTTTTATGAAAATCTGTCGCGAATTGGATGGAAACTTAGCTATAGACACCCTAAAGACTCTGGCAAGTGAGCTAGTCCAATGTCACTTTGATTATGCACATCATGGTTCACCAGGATTCCCAAACGTCTAAAGAATAAGTTACCAGCCCAACAAGCTTGTAAGAATTGTACTTAGACTCCCCCCTCAAACTTATCTGGAGGTTGAGCATCTTTTTGTCTGTATCTTTGTAATGTGTCTGTATTTATGAAATTGAATATGTATTTGAGTAAAAAATAGGGACCACAATGGAAATAAGTCCCAACTTTATTGTGCAATCCCTGTCACTTTTTAAAATCTTTGTGTATAACTGTATTTTTTTAAACTTATAAACTGATGAATGGAAAGAGACATCTGTTACAAAACACCAAAAAGTTTGACATTTGGAGATTATCAATCCAAGCCTTCGATATTGGGTAAACCTACAAGGTAGGGAGGGATCTATTTTCTGTTTGTCGATATTGACATAGTCTCTTTATTTTGGTGTTGCAAATGCATAAAACTGTGATATTAAAGTGACCGAACTCGGTATGCTTTGTTTAGTGGTTAAGTGGTGCATTGGCACAGAAACCTGTTGGTGGAAAATTAGTTGCATATATTTTATATCATTGTAAATATTGAATCAAAATGTATAAAATCTGATTCCCCCAGCTGATCATTGTCTGCAGTTGGCTCTGATAGTGAAGTAATGAAACAGGCTGGGAGAGTGAGCTTGTCTGTGGAGGTCCACAAACTCTCAATATTCTGGCCCGTATCCCTGTGTGGCATCGACGGTGCCACAAAAGCATACTGAAGTGGCCATATCCACATTGATAAACACAGGGTCGCTACAGTTATTGTTGTTTTTGGTCATAAACATCATTTTGAGTTCATTCTAAGCAGGGAGAGGATGTTCAATTTATTTTACAGTACAAGGGGAGGGTCATGTGAAAATATGTTTAATATTGGGGAATGGAATTGCATTTTGTTTTATGACTCTTTGAGTCACTCTGTACTGGCCTACTACTACTTACAGGGATCCTCTCAGTCTCCCTCACCCTTTGCACATCATCCATCTACTTTCCTCACTGCCTCAGCATGACACTTTCTTCACTGCTCGAACCCTGGCAACCTCAAACTATCTCTCTTGCACCAGACATTTCTGATCAGCAACATGAGCACCCCCACAATTGACATACAGCTTTTTCTACCGAAACGAAACACTCCTTTGGCCTTTGCCCTCCTGCACACTTAAATCTCAGAATCTCCGTCCTACACACTTCTGCAACATTACCATAAGTTTGACAGCTAAAATACTGTAGTGGGTCAGGAACAAAAGCTCTCATTGGATAACATATCCTAGCATGAAGCGCTAATTCTGTCTGGGCGGAGGACACACAGAACATCAACACTAATTATTTCTGGGCGGAGGACACACAGAACATCAACAATAATTATTTCTGGGCGGAGGACACACAGAACATCAACACTAATTATTTCTGGGCGGAGGACACACAGAACATCAACACAAATTATTTCTGGGTGGAGGACACACAGAACATCAACACTAATTATTTCTGGGCGGAGGACACACAGAACATCAACACTAATTATTTCTGGGCGGAGGACACACAGAACATCAACACTAATTCTTTCTGGGCGGAGGACACACAGAACATCAACACTAATTCTTTCTGGGCGGAGGACACACAGAACATCAACACTAATTCTTTCTGGGCGGAGGACACACAGAACATCAACACTAATTCTTTCTGGGCGGAGGACACACAGAACATCAACACAAGTCCACTTTTGGTTTATTTGACTGAGTTAAAAGTGCCCAGCTTCTTGTGGCTGATGATGTGGACATTTCGAGCTCTTCACTAACCAATTCCATCTTGAGTTTTTTTGGAGAGGAGCATGTAAACATCACTCCCATTGCTGATTCATACGTGAGATTAGTAGGCTTGTATTCGGGAGACTAAGGTTTTAACGGTTTGCACTTGGCGCCATTCTTTCTGCATTGCGTCATCCTCCCTTCCCCTCCCTGTTTATGAGCATCTGTGTGAGTCATGAATAAATAACTAAAGTTGTGTGTGTGCATGCCTCGAGTAGTTTCTACGCAGTCCAGTGGGTGGCGGTAAAGCAACAGTATAGTTCACATCATAACTACCCTGTTGTGGACAAGTAGGTCAAATAAAATAAAATCTTGTGGGTAGGCTAGGTCTACTGTATTTTCAATCATTCTCTTAAGATGTGTGGTATTATTGTCATGTTATTTTGACTACACTTGGTGTAAGAGTTAGACTGACAGTTGCAGGAACCTGAGTTCGAGCAAATATTAAACTAACCCAAGAAAGGACATCTGCTTTGTTTCAAATGAGAGAAAGGACGCACTGTGGGCAGAACAAGCCAGTTTCCCCTTTAATTTATCTGTGATTTGAGTCAGGGCGCTACTTCTCAATTCGCTGCATTGTGGTCTGGGATGGCACCATGAGGTGCACATGGACGTGAGAAAATTGAGGTATACCTGGGGGGCATGTTTCCTGAAGATAGGGATTTTACATTTTCACTTGTTCTCTGAAATAAGCCAAAGCTACTGTATGTAGGCTACATTAAGTCTACAAACCAAAGGCAAGGGACCAAACAGAATAAAACATGCCAGAGATAAGCATGCCATTCAAAACACCTATTCACCAGACCTGTCTGATCAGATTGACAGTTTTGCAGCCCCTCCAATGTTGCTGTTCTTGCACTACACAAGACAGAGGAGCATATTGGTGCCGACCACAGCCAGGCTATAAATACCAGAGCTGCCGGGCCAACGTGAGTGCTGCTATCCTCTGCCTTACCTCCTACACGCTCTGCGGCTTCCTGTTCGTTACCACGGTTTTCCACCCAATGCTGACTGCTTCACCGCCTCCTCATACTCTCTCTCTCTCTCTCTCTCTCTCTCTCTCAGCTATAGGCTGGTTCACAATGTCCCATTATTCACTCAGGACCCCAAAACATTAGTAATAATTCAACTAATGTGAGAGAAGAGTGATGAATGCCACAAAACATGCACATTTAAACTTATGTATTAGTATGTGTGTCTGTGCAACCTCAATTAATGGAATGGAATGCAGATGAAATTAACAGAATGTTTAATTCTAGTATAGCTGCACTAACATACAGTCAGATGAAGGGGGTTGCTGTAAGTGCCAGCTGCCTGGACCAGTTCTTCCAGAAGTTTATTGACTGCAGCAGATAGTGCTGTGTCCTGGCAGTGGATTCTCTGTTAGATGTTGATTGCTATTATGTGAATGCAGCATTGCAGAGGCTGTGTGAACCTGGATGTGTTCAGGCTTAGCTGCCATACGTGTTGCTTAACTCATACTGATTATCCCACACAACAGAACTGTCTGCTCTGGTTCTGAGCTCCACTGCCAAGTCAAAACGGATGACGAAAGAAAAAACAAGACCTCTGCTAAAATAGGATCGCAATGGTCATTCTTGAATTGCGGTGGCATTTGGGCATGGCATTTTGGGAAAAATGAACATCATTTATGTGTGTCTAAATCAACTAATACGGCAGAATCATTCCTACCATTATGATACCATTGTGCCACCAGTATGATGGTAACACCAATTCAAATGTTTAGGTTATCAAGGATTTTCTTATACGGAGGCCACATATTCTCTAATATAAGGTCTTTAAACCCTTTAAAAATAATTTACTGAAGTGATATGATTAATCATTTTTGCTAACAATGTAATTAACGTTCATTAAAATTGACTAACACCAAGTGACACTTTGATTTAGACACACCAATTATCAATGGAATCCTCAAATTTATGACGTACTAAAAGGGTGTGATTAGCCAATAACAGTTTGCCACGGGAAGGAATGCTCAAGATCATTGTATGTCTTTGTAATGAGTGATTAACAAGGCTTTAACATTTACCTATGACATAAAACTGAGGGACAAAAATAGTTATTTTAATTAATAGCCTCCTTTGTCTTTATAGATTCTTACAATATATTCAATATTTTTGTTCACTTTACTGCATTCAAAATAATATATCTCTTAATCCCTTGTCACTTGTCACTACAACTCTACACATCACTACTGGGACATGCCAATTTGCTTACCCCCAGTACTTTAATCAAACAATGAATAAACATAACATTTACAGATATGCATCTGTTGGTCACACAAAAAGGTAGGGACGTGGATCAGAAAACAAGTCAGTATCTGGTGTGACCACCATTTGCCTCATGCAGTGCCACACATCTCCTTCGCATAGAGTTGATCAGGCCGTTGATTGTGGCCTGTTGAATGTTATCCCACTCTTCCTCAATGGCTTTGCGAAGTTGCTGGATATTGGCGGGAACTTGAACACGCTGTCATACACGACGATCCAGAGCATCCCAAACATGCTCAATGGATGACATGTCTGGTGAGTATGCAAGCCATGGAAGAACTTGGACATTTTCAGCTTCCAGGAAATGTGTACAGATCCTTGCAACATGGGGCTGTGCATTATCATGCTGTAACATGAGGTGATGGCGGAAAATTAATGGCACTACAATGGGCCTCAGGATCTCGTCACGGTATCTTTTTGCATTTAAATTGCTATCGATACAATGCAATTGTGTTGTTGTGGATAGCTTATGCCTGCCAATACCATAACCCCACCTCCACCATGGGGCACTCTGCTCACAATGTCAATGTCAACATCAGCAAACTGCTCACCCACACAACGCCATACAGGTTGTCTGCCACCAGTTGTAATCGGCAGATGTAATCGGATTCATCCGTGAGGAGCACACTTTGCCAGCGTGCCAGTGGCCATCGAATGTAAGCATTTGCCCACTGAAGTCGGTTACTACGCTTGAACTGCAGTCGGGTCAAGACCCTGGTGAGGACAACAAGCACGCAGATGAGCTTTCCTAAGACGGTTTTCTGACAGTTTCCTCAGCTGTCCACGTGGCTGGTCTCTGCAGGTGAAGAAGCCGGATGTAGAGGTCCGGGGCTGGTGTGGTTACACGTGGCCTGCGATTGTGAGGCCGGTTGGACATACTGCCAAATTCTCTAAAACAATGTTGGAGGTCGGCTTATGATAGAGAAATTAACATTAAATTATCCGGCAACAGATCTGGTGGACATTCCTGCAGTCAGCATGCCAATTGCATGCTCCCTCTGTGGTAATGTGTTGTGTGACAAAACTGCACATTTTAGATTGGCCGTTTATTGTCCCCAGCTGTTTAATCAGCTTCTTGATATGCCACACCTGTCAGGTGGATGGATTATCTTGGAAAGGGAGAAATGCTCGCTAACAGGGATGTAAACAAATTTGTGCACAAAATTTGAGAGAAATATGTTTTTTTTGTGAGTATGGAACATTTCTGGAATCTTTTATTTCAGCTCAACACTTGACATGTTGTGTTTATATTTTTGTTCAGTGTATTTGTCAATTTTAAAGTTTTTCACGGTTGCAAAGGGATACAAATGCCACTGCAATTCAAGAACGTTGTACAATCAGAAGTCACTGTATGTGTCACGTTCTGACCATCGTTCATATGTGTTTTCCTTGTTTTAGTGTTGGTCAGGACGTGAGCTGGGTGGGCATTCTATGTTGTGTGTCTGGTTTGTCTATTTCTATGTTTGGCCTGATATGGTTCTCAATCAGAGGCAGGTGTTAGTCATTGTCTCTGATTGGGAACCATATTTAGGTAGCCTGTTTTGTGTTGGGTTTTGTGGGTGATTGTTCCTGTCTTTGTGTTTGCACCAGATGGGACTGTTTAGGTTTTTGCATGTTTTTGGTTAGTTATCTCATGTGTAGTGTCTTTATAAATTAAAGAACATGAATAACCACCATGCTGCATTTTGGTCTGCCTCTCTTTCACCAAAAGAAAACCGTTACAGTATGTAACAAAAGTACAAGCACCAATCACATAGATAGCATGCCTTTCACACTTGCTCCCTCTTTAAGCTGTATTATACTGACCACACCTCCCAGAAGAGAAGAATACATCTATCAACGTTGAAAACGTTCAGATATACAGCTCAAATAGCAGCTCCTGACACAAACCATGGCCATGTCTCTTTAAGAGGTAAAATAAGATCACATTGTTATTCTGGGTTTGTCCACAATGCTGCTTGTGGAGGTGGACGGATAGTGGTGGTGATGGTGGTGTGGAGATGTGTAGGAGTCTCGAAACGTGTCTCCGGGGGGCAATATGGATTAGGGAGGGAGAGGGGGGTCCTTTCAGTGTCCTCTCTGCTTTATAGATCTTCCATGGTGGAAATTGGATAATTTCCCCAAAGATTCTCCCAAGTGGTGCTGTGCCGTGACTAGTCAAAGCTATTAGTAGACCTCTAATTCTGTCATTATGTGGAGACCACAGCTGATGCCTTGGATGCTACACTTCCCCTATTTCAACACTGCACTGGTCATTTTCACTTGTCATTATAAAGCTAACTTCATCCATTGTTTTTGAGATGTAAGCATATCCTGGAAAAGGCTTTGCATTTTTTCCCCACTCACCTTAGAAAGCCCATTCACAGCAGGCTCAATGCAATAAATCAATGTATTAAGTGTGTTGAAGTATGTTCAGGGACATGCTGCGGTCCCTACCCCTAAGTGTAAGACTAGTGATTAAAGCTAATAGTAATTATTGAAATTCTCTACAGTGGAGCTGGAGTGAATTGAAGGGCTCACGCAAATGAAGGGGGTGGAGGCTGGAGAGGGTTGGCAGTACTCCAGGTGAAGAGGAGGTGAGTCATGCTTAACTCAGACAGACTATCCGTGTTTGTGTGTGTGTGTGTGTGTGTGTGCGGTGTGTGAAATCTGTGCATGGCTCTGTGTATGTGTGTGCTTGTGCCCATTTGAGTGAGGATGTGTGTGTGAGCATGTGCAAGAAATAGTCATGGTCCATGTGACCTATATCAAACTGCTAAGGGACGGAAGAACCTGTAAGTACACACACACACACACACACACACACACACACACACACACACACACACACACACACACACACACACACACACACACACACACACACACACACACACACACACACACACACACACACACACACAAACACAGCTAATAAAAACGTGTATCTGTCTGAGGGGGACGAGAGGTGACTTGGAGTTGGGAGGCCAAATCTGTTCCTTGTCACTTATACAGATTTACCACTCACCCCAGGTGCTGTGTAGAGAAGGTCTGTCTGGAACCTGCTACTGGGAGATAGAAAACAGCGGGGACCGTGTTTCTCTAGCTGTCTCATAGAAATGGATCTGTGGTGTGGGGGCTGTGCTTTGGCAAAGTGGGTGGGGTTATATCCTTCCTGTTTGGCCCTGTCCGGGGGTGTCCTCGGATGGGGCCACAGTGTCTCCTGACCCCTCCTGTCTCAGCCTCCAGTATTTATGCTGCAGTAGTTTATGTGTCGGGGGGCTGGGGTCAGTTTGTTATATCTGGAGTACTTCTCCTGTCCTATTCGGTGTCCTGTGTGAATCTAAGTGTGCGTTCTCTAATTCTCTCCTTCTCTCTTTCTTTCTCTCTCTCGGGGGACCTGAGCCCTAGGACCATGCCCCAGGACTACCTGACATGATGACTCCTTGCTGTCCCCAGTCCACCTGGCCATGCTGCTGTTCCAGTTTCAACTGACCTGAGCCCTAGGACCATGCCCCAGGACTACCTGACATGATGACTCCTTGCTGTCCCCAGTCCACCTGGCCATGCTGCTGCTCCAGTTTCAACTTCCACCTGACTGTGCTGCTGCTCCAGTTTCAACTGTTCTGCCTTATTATTATTCGACCATGCTGGTCATTTATGAACATTTGAACATCTTGGCCATGTTCTGTTATAATCTCCACCCGGCACAGCCAGAAGAGGACTGGCCACCCCACATAGCCTGGTTCCTCTCTATGTTTTTTCCTAGGTATTGGCCTTTCTAGGGAGTTTTTCCTAGCCACCGTGCTTCTACACCTGCATTGCTTGCTGTTTGGGGTTTTAGGCTGGGTTTCTGTACAGCACTTTGAGATATCAGCTGATGTACGAAGGGCTATATAAATAAATTTGATTTGATTTGATTTGATCTGCAGGAGAGGTTTGGAGGCAGTGATCAGTTCTGGGGTTTGGAGAGTCATTGCATGGTCATTGCATGGCTGGGTTTTCTGGCACAATAATATGAAGACTACTGCCATAGGCCCACTTGTTTACCGCCCCTCAATGGTAGTATTGGGAGTGTACCTGGACCACAGTGCAAGAACTCTGTCAGGTTTATTTTGAAACTCCAAAGTCCACCAAGTCTTCCATGGTCAGCATCAACCCTCTATCAGAGAGGAACAAAAATGCAGGTTAAAATATTGGCCCCATGTCGGCTGCCCACATTGGGGTAATGTGCCCTACTCATCCACTCCACATTAGCGCCAAGGCATTGGCCCAGGGCAGCCCACTCTATGCCAATTCAGCAGTTTTCTCTGTTATTTAATAGGATTTGTATTTATCACAATTTAACTCAGTGCATAAATTGCATAATTGTCATGTCTTGACCTATTTAGGAAATGTGTTACAATGCATCAGAAAGACAACCAAGTTGTTGTTATCACATACTGTATATGTTTTTTTATAAGACAAACACTTTTTGAGCGTTACACAACAGAACACTTAAAGGGACATTTCACCTTAATATGATTCTGGGTTTGTTTGGATCGTGTTCGAGGCACTACTAAGTCAGTGAGATGTGTTTCACACATAATTGGCTACCAAGAAGGCATGTCTGGGTTTGATACACCCACTGACCGCATCCGGTGTATTGACAGGATGGACGAGATCTGAAAATGAATGTAGTCCTGCTTTGTGACATTTCGCGAAGCCTCTATGTTATACTGATTGCAGTATATGTTAGTGTGCGTGTAGATATGCTTGTCCTTTTTCGATAGAGCAATTGTTAAATTGCTTTCAGCAATGTTAAATGTAAATGCTCCTATTCAGGGGCGCAACTTTGGAAGTGGGAAGGACAACTTAAAAAAATAAATAATAATAATAATAGTAATCCAGTCGGATAAGCACTCCAAATAGCCTACCCGGCCACTCGGTGGCGTCCACATGGTCCTAAAGCACACCGTTGCCTCGTTTTGTACAGCTTGGTGTGGGGCGGTGCTTCCTTCTCTGGCCCCGCCGTGCGTCGTGCATTCACTATGAGTGCGGGAATACACAGGAAGTTGAAACTCTTCTAGTGAAATTCTAATTCACTTCTTCTAGCTTGTGGTGTGGTGATTTTTTATGTTTATGACAAAACATAAGGTTGTTAATATAGTAATGACTATATACAGTGCCAGAGCCAAGGTGAAATTTCCCTTTAAACTGGAACAACACTCTCAGTAACGGTTACACAAAAATAACTGTATGCAAGAACCCACGCACAAATATTCTAATGAGTCCCCGCTTCTACATTATGAAGTAGTTGACAAGCTGGGCTTGGTGTTAGCTAGCCTGTGCTGGGCTAGCCCATGTTGGTCTGGTCTGGACTAGGCTTGGTGTGAACTAGCCAGTGTTGGGGTTCGTGTGAGCCAGCCCATTTTGGGCTTGTGTGGGCTTGGTGTGGGCTAGCCCATGTTTGGCTTGGTGTGGGCTTGCCCTTGCTGGGTTAGCCCATGTTGGGCTGGTGTGGGACAAACAGTCCCAATGTGGTTTGCTGGGGTATTAGTGTTGGAAAACAAGCAGCGAGTCGGTAAGTTGGCTGACAGGGAGGGGTGTGTACAAAGAGGACATTCTGTTCTAGACAAAGCCAGCTTCCAGCGAGCTGGCTTCCACCCCCGCCTGCCCACCCCGGCCCACCAGCCTGTCTCTCTGCCTAATATCTCTGCCAGACCCTTTCCTCTCCACCAACGCCATGGAGGAAGAGCAAATAAAAAGCTGTTGTCATGGAAACCTGCCGTGCCTTCCTCCTCATCCCCTCATCCCTCCTATCTGCACTCAAGAGAATGGAGGACATCAAGAGGAAAAACAGTGGAAGCAAAAAGGTCTGTTTGCAGATATAGGAGAGAGTGCTGCTCATAGGCAGTGAACTCCTCAAGTACAAGCACATGCATTCAGGTGTCCTACTTATGTCTCATCCATTCTAATCTGCTTGGTTTCCACCTGCCTCTATTCATGCCCCTATCAAGGTGTCACAAAAGCCGCATGGATCCGGATAACTGCATTTCAATACCTACTTTTCCAAACAAGGCTTTGCACAGAGACAAACATTCCTTGATAGAGGTTACAGGAAATATAGTCCTCCAGCTCCAGAGGTGTCTCTACACAGAACAGGGAGGAGTTGCTATGTTGTTGTTGTTGTTGTTATGGTGTCCCTCCGGTGAGAACATAAGAGTCTTGTAGGAAGCCAGCCAGCCAGCATCAACGTCACCATATCCTGGCATGGAGGATACAAACAAACAGCCCTGGTTGCCGTGGGTGTGTCCTGGCTGCCTGGCTGCCTGACGCACTACCACTCCGCCCCATGCTCCTGGGGGAGGGCCCTCACATGTCACTCAGGTTACCATTCATTCAAGATGAGACACAGCTGACATGACAAGAGGGTTGCCATGGCAACAGGTGTGGGTACAGCAGCACCGCATGCTCTTACATGTCGGATAATGAAGTCACTCAGATCATCCTCCTCAGGTTTTTACCTCTTACCTCTTACCTCTTACCTCTTACCTCTTACCTCTTACCAGCCTTGTCTCTTGAGTTTGTTCGTGTTGTTGTAATTTTCCACATTTTTGTTCTACCAGATTCAACAATTCCATGTTTGTTATTTTGTAGGAGTTGTGTTGTGAGGGAGTTTGAATACATGAGGATGCAGTTCAATGCTGAACAATGTTATATGCAGTTTAATGCTGATCAGTGCTATAGGCAGTTCAATGCTGATCAATGCTATAGTCAGTTCAATGCTGATCAATGCTATAGGCAGTTCAATGCTGATCAATGCTATAGGCAGTTCAATGCTGATCAATGCTATAGGCAGTTCAATGCTGATCAATGCTATAGGCAGTTCAATGCTGATCAATGCTATATGCAGTTCAATGCTGATCAATGCTATAGGCAGTTCAATGCTGATCAATGCTATAGGCAGTTCAATGCTGATCAATGCTATATGCAGTTCAATGCTGATCAATGCTATAGGCAGTTCAATGCTGATCAATGCTATAGGCAGTTCAATGCTGATCAATGCTATCGGCAGTTTAATGCTGAACAATGCTATATGCTGGTCAATGCTGATCAAACATATATGCTGGTCAATGCTGATCAATCCTATATGCTGGTCAATGCTGGTCAATCCAATATGCTGGTCAATGCTGGTCAATCCTATATGCTGGTCAATGCTGGTCAAGCCTATATGCTGGTCAATGCTGATCAATCCTATGTGCTGGTCAGTGCTGATCAATCCTATATGCTGGTCAATGCTGGTCAATCCTATATGCTGGTCAATGCTGGTCAATCCTATATGCTGGTCAAAGCTGGTCAAACCTATATGCTGGTCAATCCTATATGCTGGTCAATGCTGGTCAAACCTATATGCTGGTCAATGCTGGTCAATCCTATATGCTGGTCAAAGCTGGTCAATCCTATATGCTGGTCAGTCCTATATGCTGGTCAGTCCTATATGCTGTCAATGCTGGTCAATGCTGGTCAATGCAAAAAAAATCTATGGCATTTGTGATGATGGTTTGAGAATGCTGCTTTATTCAGCACAGTTTATTAAAAATGAGGCAGCTACACTTAAATACAGAATCATTGCCACAAACAACAGATATATTTAAATTCTGAATTTAGCTAGGGTAGATGAGGCAGCAATTCTCCACACTTCCCTCTGATGCATGGAGCAGCATGATTGGCACGTGGGAAAAAAAGCTTTAATGAAAACCAGAAGAACAAAGTGTTTGTCAAATTAGTCTATCATCCCCAACAGCTAATGTATTTGATATGATAATTATGTTTGTTTATTTGTTTTCCTGCAACTTGTTAGACTAATTAGAGTTTAACAAGCCAATTAAGCAGAAGTTTGTTAAGGTAAAGAGAATAATATTTTTTTTCCAGAGTTTGCCTTCCATGGTTGGGAGGTTGGTTAATATATTCATATTTATTTGATGCTACCCACCACAGCTTTATATGATATTAATTGATAGGCTATCCTGAAATTGCCACGGTTGATCTCAGATGTATGACTGTTGGTGATATACGTAATGTAGCATTGACTTCATGTCGGTGACAGTTGCTTTTTCCGTATTTTCATATGGCTTTGTTTTGGCCTGTTGAAACAAGATGGAACAGAAACATGTCTCTTCAGTGCAAATTGAGCCTCCATATCAACCACCGTCTCAACCCCCTCTACTACTCTCATGTCCCAGTGTACCAACCAGTACAACACCAATGATTTTCAACACCCCCTTCTATTCCTTCCTTCTAATATATAATAATGATATTAATAACAATACTGTATGTGCCATTTAGCAGAGGCTTTTGTTCAAAGCAACTTACAATCATGCATGCATACATTTTACGTATAGGGGGTCCAGGGCCTCTCTGTCTCCTTCTAAAATGGTCCTCTACTGGTGTTTTCAATAGACCCGCCGCAGCCATTTAGATAAGAGGATACCTTCCCTGTGACATTCAAAACCAGTCCCTACCCCTCATCCACCCTTCCATTGTGACCATCTTCTGTGCCCTATAATGAGTGTGTGCACGCCCATGCCATTATAAATAGCCAGTGTCCTGGTTAAAAGCAACACCTCTCTCTGCGTGCTGTATAATTGGCCTGTGTGATTCACCATGATAAATCATGCCAGTACGTGTTCTGTTCTCTGAGCTGGACGGGGGGGAGGTAACTGTACAATGTACTGGAACATCTGTCATGTGTGTGTGTTTTCAGGGGGGGGGGGGGGCTTGTTTGTGTCTGTGACTGTGACTTCAGAAAGTATTCACACCCCTTGACTTTTTCCACATTTTGTTGTGTTACAGCCTGAATTTAAAATGGATTACATTGAGATTTTGTTTTGTCACTGGCCTACACACAATACCCCATAATGTCCAAGTGGAATTATGTTTTTTCTTTTTATGTTTACCCCACACATACAATTATATGCAAGGTCCCTCAGTCGAGCAGTGCATTTCAAGCACAGATTCAACCACAATGACTAGGGAGGTTTTCCAATGCCTCACAAAGAAGGGCACCTACTGGTAGATGGGTAAAAATGAAAAAGTCTGACATTGAATATCCGTTTGAGCATGGGGATGTAATTAATTACCCTTTGGACGGCGTATCAATACACCCAGTCACTACAAAGATACAGGCGTCCTTCCTAACTCAGTTGCCGGAGAGGAAGGAAACTGCTCAGGGATTTCACCATGAGGCCTATGGTGATTTTAAAACAGTTACAGTTTAATGGCTGTGATGAGAGAAAACTGAGCATAGACCAATAACATTGTAGTTACTCCACAATATTAACATAAATGACAGAGTGAAAAGAAGGAAGCCTGTACAAAATAAAAAATATTCCAAAACATGCATCCTGTTGCAACAAGGCACTAAAGTAATACTGCAAAAAATGTGGCAAAGCAACTTATTGTTCTGAATACAAAGTATTATGTTTGGGGCAAATCCAGCAAAACACATTACTGAGTACCATTCCACATATTTTCAGTGGTGACTGCATCATGTTATGGGAATGCTTGTAATCGGCAAGGAGAGGGGAGTTTCAGAACAAAAAGAAACAGAATGGAGGAAAAATCCTAGTGGAAAACCTTGTTCAGTCTACTTGATGGCACAAGGCCAAATCTACACTGAAGTTGCTTACCAAGAAAACACTGAATGTTCCTGAGTGGCCGAGTTACAGTTTTGACTTACATCTAATAGAAAATCTATGCCAAGACCTCAAAATGATTGTCTAGCACTGATCAAGCTCTTAGAAACTTGCCCAGAAAGACTCACAGGTGTATTCGCTTCCAAAGGTGCTTCTACAAAGTATTGACTCACTTATGTAAATTAGATATTTCTGTATTTCATTTTCAACAAATGTGCAAATATTTCTAAAAACATGTTTTCACTTTGTCATTATGGGGTATTGTGTGTGTTTAATCCATTTAGAATGCAGGCTGTAACACAGCAAAGTGTGTATTAAGTAAAGGAGTATGAATATTCTCAAGGCACTGTGTGTGTGTGTGTGTGTATGTGTGAGTGTGTGTGTGTGTGTGTGTGTGTGTGTGTGTGTGTGTGTGTGTGTGTGTGTGTGTGTGTGTGTGTGTGTGTGTGTGTGTGTGTGTGTGTGTGTGTGTGTGTGTGTGTGTGTGTGTGTGTGCGTGCGTGCGTGTGTGTGTGTGTGTGTGTGTCCATGCATGTGCGTATATTTGTGGTTCAGGTGCAGGCAGTAGAGGTGTGACAGGACACATTATCACTGTGTTTGGTATTTTCCTGCCTTGCATTCCCTCCCTCGTTAATGGTGATAGACAGAGTGATTGAGTGATGGACACCCACTTAATTGCCACCTGCTGTCTCTGGCCTATGAGCCAGCTAGGTAGGTGGGGAGGGTAATGGCTGAAGAGGAGGATAAATATGATGCATCTCCTAGAGGACAAAAATACATGCCTCTGAACAGCTAATGTACTGAATGCTTATTAAGCTATAATTATACGTGGACATCATTTGGCATCAGTAAGTGTGTGTGTGTGTTTATACACCTATGCGTGTGTATGTGTGTTTATGCGTGTGTGCTCCCAAAAGCACATGTGGGTGTATGGTGGGTAGCTGAGATTTGCAGTAATAACCCGGGATAGGGAGTGAGGAGACAGGAAGAGGAAATACAGTTCACTGGCCGCCCACTACTTCCTGTGTCTCTGTCGCCTACTCATTCAGCCCACGGACCAGCACTGCATCTAAAACCAGTTTGTTTGGAGGCACTGAGATAGAGATAAGATAGAAGCTCTAAGACAAACATAGTGAGAGAAGGCTTTGGAATGCTCCTTCTGAGGAAACAATGGCTCTGTCTGTCATGTCACTGCAGCAAGATTATGCAAGAAAAAACGATCCATTCCAGATCAGATGATCTCTGGCTAGATCTGTACGCTGAGTCACTGGGATTCATAAATACAGATAAGTTAAAGTCATGTAACCTGAATGGTTTTTATCTGTCACTTGTCTCAAGCTTGTCTCAAAGTACATCCCAATAAAACAGTCTGGACTTCCAAGGAAAATTCTATTTTATAGCGGAGCTGGAGTAGCGCTTAGTGTCCACCAGGGGTCCTCCACTCATTAGCTGATGATTGTGACTGTCCTCTCTATCCCGAGAGAGAGAGCAGCTGATCTGTTCACTGTGACTGAACTGCAGCACTTCTCTATCCAGTGACCCCAGTATAGAGCAGCTGTCTGAGGCACATTTCAAACCCTCTGCCCCCTTCAAGGCTCCGGACAACCATACAGTCCAGTGACCCACTTACACTTACTGGAGCGGAGTAGCCGCATTCAGTAAGATGGGAATGGCTGATAAAACATTTCTCTCTGCAAGAGTCTAGCGAATAGCGAACCCTTGCCCTTTCGGGCTCCCACATCCCCATTGAACCTTCCGCCCACTCACTGAGGAATGTGGAGAGAGCAGGGAGGGGATACAGGGAGGAGGGGAGGGAGACGGCAGGGGAGAAAGGGATGCAGGGAGGAGGGGAGGGAGACGGCAGGGGAGAAAGGGATACAGGGAGGAGGGGAGGGAGACGGCAGGGGAGAATGGGAGGAGGGGAGGAGGGGAGGGAGACGGCAGGGGAGAAAGGGATACAGGGAGGAGGGGATGGAGACGGCAGGGGAGAAAGGGATACAGGGAGGAGGGGAGGGAGACGGCAGGGGAGAAAGGGATACAGGGAGGAGGGGAGGGAGACGGCAGGGGAGAAAGGGATACAGGGAGGAGGGGAGGGAGACGGCAGGGGAGAAAGGGATACAGGGAGGAGGGGAGGGAGACGGCAGGGGAGAAAGGGAGGAGGGGAGGAGGGGAGGGAGACGGCAGGGGAGAAAGGGATACAGGGAGGAGGGGAGGGAGACGGCAGGGGAGAAAGGGAGGAGGGGAGGAGGGGAGGGAGACGGCAGGGGAGAAAGGGATACAGGGAGGAGGGGAGGGAGACGGCAGGGGAGAAAGGGATACAGGGAGGAGGGGAGGGAGACGGCAGGGGAGAAAGGGATACAGGGAGGAGGGGAGGGAGACGGCAGGGGAGAAAGGGATACAGGGAGGAGGGGAGGGAGATGGCAGGGGAGAAAGGGATACAGGGAGGAGGGGAGGGAGACGGCAGGGGAGAAAGGGATACAGGGAGGAGGGGAGGGAGATGGCAGGGGAGAAAGGGATACAGGGAGGAGGGGAGGGAGATGGCAGGGGAGAAAGGGATACAGGGAGGAGGGGAGGGAGATGGCAGGGGAGAAAGGGATACAGAAAATGGGAGGAGAGGAGTAGCGATGGGAAAGAGAGGGGGGAGAGAGCTAGAGAGAAGGAAGAAAGAATGATGAAATATGTTCATGTTATGCCAAGCTCTGATGCCTGAGCCATCTCATCTCATGGTATCTGCTTGCTGGGTCATGTTATGTCAGCCCAGGGCCTGTATGTTTTACTGCGTGTCCCCCAACAGAGATTTCTGTAGGCCTACATGGCCATATTTGGGTTGAGAGCATCCCCTGGTGTTTACTGAACAGGTGGACATTACAGAAGAACATGGTCGCCCAGGATGTCAAACACCCACGCTGACAAACACCCTGTTGTGAATCATAGGCCTGTACAATGTGTCACTGTCTGTGTGGAATGATGTTTACCTGGAATACAACAATGGAATGCCCACTGAGCACAACACATCATTTCAATGTGAAGAATTGGGTTATATTTGATAGATACGTTGATGAGATTCCAACCTATTTTCACCTACTCAAAAACAGCCAAAAGTTTGTTGAATTTCCCTATGCTTTCAACCATCTTAAAGCATAACCAAATTCCAATGGAAAATGAAAAGCACACCAAAGATGAAATAAGAATACTATGTCTGATATTTTGTTTATTTATACAACTTAATGTGTTATCACTGTACCTCATCACATCACTCATAACACAAACAAATGACCTGGATTGCAGTTGAGATTACATTAAAAGTACATGGTCCAAGTGATCAAGACGTATTGCAGATTATTATAGCAATTGACCTGCGACCCCGAATATGCACACTTTCTATGGTTACATAAGAAGACATTTATTGTTATCGTAACCTCAAGATGTGGCCATGAATGTGTTACTCGTTTGAATGGTTCCATAAATACTGTTCCATTATTTTGTAAGATAGCCTTAACTTTAGGCTATTCACTCTCTTACAAAAGTAATATTGAATTGTGTTTGGTTGACAACGCAAACAAATATGAACATTTAAAGGAGCTGTATCTGTTGCTTGGATAGTTCCATCAGGGCCACTGACTTAATCATATCCTTTGACTTTTATTTTTAGTTGAGATGGAGACATGAATCCAACATATCATTTGTTAACTTGTCGACAATGATGCTACCATGATGACATAATCCTGTGGATATAACCCTCAAAACAACAGTTTAAGTTGATCACTTTTTTCCAAATCCAACCTATTTACCACATAGATTCACAATACGTTGACAAATTACGTTGAAACTACGTTGATTCACCCCGTTTGTACCCAGTGGGAGGTGACACCTGTTGAAGAGGTTACAAAGCTTTGGGAATGAGGATAGTGGAGAAACACAGAGACTGTGGGTTGTGAGATGAGGTGTGTCAATGACCAAAGTTGAACTAGCCTTATATATCACAGGACAGCCTCGTCTGAACGGCCTCGCTGTGTTGTAACTAGCAGCAAAACAAACCTTTTTTTTATGACTCATGACATCATACACACCCTGAAGTGTTTGATTAACTTTGTTTTTCTCACCTCTTGTCAACAAGGTGCTTATATCCACTCTCTCTTTGCCAACAGGGCAACAGTTCTTCAAAGCACATTGGGAATGCTGAAAAAAGGGCTTGGTATGGGCAGAACGGCGCTCATTGAATGTGGAATTCCACTGCCGTCACGGCGTAAAGTGTGGTATTGTTGATAAAAGGTTAGATGAAAAGAGCTCCTCTCCAGTGGACGCGCTGAACGAGTGGTGACATTTTGGTTGCATCAGCTCTATCTGATCAAAGCCAAATCTACAGAATTCTACACAATGACCTCCTATGCTGACTTTTTTTAAATTTCCACAACAAAACTTCAATTTGAAAATCCCCAAAATAACAATTCCAGAATGAATGAATCAGAATGAACGATAAACAATAACATAACAAAAATGGATCTAGCACATTTATTCACTTTTAGGATGTATCTCTGGTTGTGGAGGTCTTCAAGGACATTTCGGAGGAGTGGAAACTCAGTGGGTGGAACATGAAGAGGTTTCACAAGTGGAGTCAGATGGTGGTAACACAGATCGTTAAAGCCACACACACACACACACACACACACACACACACACACACACACACACACACACACACACACACACACACACACACACACACACACACACACACACACACACACACACACACACAGAGTGTCTCCCCTTTGAGAGATGCCCCCTGGAAAGAAATGAAGGAAAATACCACCGTTTCAAAGGTGCTGTTAAATGGCAGGACATGAGTATGTCTCTTCCTTGACCTTCATTGTCCCAGCCATCCATGCAGGTCAGGCCTGTGAATGCCACCTCTTTATTTTTCATTGTGAGTAGGAACAGGCAGTCTGAACTTGCCTGACTCCTCTATGCCTAAAGGCGTCCACATGCGAATCACTTTCACAGTTTGTGCGTATATTATGACGATAGGTTGTGACGTTTGTTCGTTTGGTCTTCAGCAAGGGTTTTTTCGGCTGTCCTTGCATGTAAAACATTTTCTCGAGGCAAGCCGAAATTAAGTAGCCAAAGTCTACGGCCCTTTGATTGGTCAACAGTAGGGATTCTTCAATTAAGTGCTGTCATTCAACACATTTTTTCATTTGGAAATACTGCACCAAACATCTTAGTTAGATGTAAAATTGTGCGACTAAGACCTCCTCGGCAAAAATGTGAAAATGAATGACCGATTTCTTAATTTATCTTAGATTATTTCAGACTATTTTGAAGAAGTGGCTAAGGCGTCTCAAAGGGGTCAAACTACTATTGCCATTTTTGTCTAGTTTTTAAAGCGAATGTCTTTTAAGGGAGTCTGCGAGGCACAGACGTTTACACCGCCTAGCCGAGTTCTGCTAGGAGCAAACCGAACCTAGTATGCAGACTCCTTTAGTCACAGTGACTCACTAAAGACCCAAGGCTTTCAATATGAATGCCTCTTTCAACCAACACCTCTCTGACAGACTAACTGGGAGTATCCAGTCTAGCTTAAAGTCCTACCCAATTTTCTTTTCACCTCATTTAACACCTGAATTACTTGTCAAGACGCACATCTTAATAGGTATCCTCATGATGTGGCACAAGTAAGGAGGGAGGCCAATGACAACCCAAAGTCACCATCAGACCAACTCCCTGAATGCCCTACACCTTGACGTTTGCAGTTGTGTCAAAGAAAAAACACTATTCTGCTCAAAACATACACTCCCGTTCAAAGTTTGGGGTCACATAGAATTGTCCTTGTTTTAGAAAGAAGAAAAAACCGTTTAATGTTGTAAATGAGTATTGTAAAAGGCTGATTTTTAATGGGACATCTACATAGGCGTGCAGAGGCCCATTATCAGCAACCATCACTCGTGTTCCAATGGGACGTTGTGTTAGTTAATCCTAGTTTATCATTTTAAAAGGCTAATGGATCGTAAGAAAATATTTTTGCAGTTATGTTAGCACAGCTGAAAACTGTTGTTCTGATTAAAGAAGTAATAATAGACTAGCTGAGGATCTGTGTTACGGTTTTCTTCTGGTGAAAGAGAGGACCAAAATGCAGCGTGGTTATTCATAAACATCTTTAATGAAAAAATTAACAGTTTACAAAAAACAATAAACGTGAAAAACCAAAACAGCCCTATCTGGTGGAACAAACACAGAGACAGGAACAATCACCCACGAAATACCCAAAGAATATGGCTGCCTAAATATGGTTCCCAATCAGAGGGCATGCTGTCTGGTCCTCTGGCAGTCTCTATGGGGGTGCCACAGGGTTCAATTCTCGGGCCGACTCTTTTCTCTGTGTATATCAAAGATGTTGCTCTTGCTGCGGGCGATTCCCTGATCCACCTCTACGCAGACGACACCATTCTATATACCTTCGGCCCGTCTTTGGACACTGTGCTATCTAACCTCCAAACAAGCTTCAATGCCATACAACACTCCTTTCGTGGCCTCCAACTGCTCTTAAACGCTAGTAAAACCAAATGCATGCTTTTCAACCGGTCGCTGCCTGCACCCGCATGCCCGACTAGCATCACCACCCTGGATGGTTCCGACCTAGAATATGTGGACGTCTATAAGTACCTAGGTGTCTGGCTAGACTGCAAACTCTCCTTCCAGACTCATATCAAACATCTCCAATCGAAAATCAAATCAAGAGTCGGCTTTCTATTCCGCAACAAAGCCTCCTTCACTCACGCCGCCAAGCTTACCCTAGTAAAACTGACTATCCTACCGATCCTCGACTTCGGCGATGTCATCTACAAAATGGCTTCCAACACTCTACTCAGCAAACTGGATGCAGTCTATCACAGTGCCATCCGTTTCGTCACTAAAGCACCTTATACCACCCACCACTGCGACTTGTATGCTCTAGTCGGCTGGCCCTCGCTACATATTCGTCGCCAGACCCACTGGCTCCAGGTCATCTACAAGTCCATGCTAGGTAAAGCTCCGCCTTATCTCAGCTCACTGGTCACGATGGCAACACCCATCCGTAGCACGCGCTCCAGCAGGTGTATCTCACTGATCATCCCTAAAGCCAACACCTCATTTGGCCGCCTTTCGTTCCAGTACTCTGCTGCCTGTGACTGGAACGAATTGCAAAAATCGCTGAAGTTGGAGACTTTTATCTCCCTCACCAACTTCAAACATCAGCTATCATCAGCTATCTGAGCGGCTAACCGATCGCTGCAGCTGTACATAGTCTATTGGTAAATAGCCCACCCTTTCTCACCTACCTCATCCCCATACTGTTTTTATTTATTTACTTTTCTGCTCTTTTGCACACCAATATCTCTACCTGTACATGACCATCTGATCATTCATCACTCCAGTGTTAATCTGCAAAATTGTAATTATTTGCCTACCTCCTCATGCCTTTTGCATGACCCAGCAAGCAGATACCATGAGATGAGATGGCTCAGGCATCAGAGCTTGGCATAACATGAACATATTTCATCATTTGCCTCCCTTTCTTTCTTCCTTCCCTCTAGCTCTCTCCCCCCTCTCTTTCCCATCGCTACTCCTCTCCTCCCATTTTCTGTATCCCTTTCTCCCCTGCCATCTCCCTCCCCTCCTCCCTGTATCCCTTTCTCCCCTGCCATCTCCCTCCCCTCCTCCCTGTATCCCTTTCTCCCCTGCCATCTCCCTCCCCTCCTCCCTGTATCCCTTTCTCCCCTGCCGTCTCCCTCCCCTCCTCCCTGTATCCCTTTCTCCCCTGCCATCTCCCTCCCCTCCTCCCTGTATCCCTTTCTCCCCTGCCGCTCCCTCCCCTCCTCCCTGTATCCCTTTCTCCCCTGCCGTCTCCCTCCCCTCCTCCCTGTATCCCTTTCTCCCCTGCCGTCTCCCTCCCCTGCTGTTCTAGCATCAGGGGGAAGTTCGTTCCACCATTGGGGTGCCAGGACAGAGAAAGCATTTGACTGGGTTGAGAGGAAGCTGACCCCCATAGGGGTGGGATGGCCATGAGACCAGAGGTGGCAGAACAGAGTGCTTGGGTTGGGGTGTAGCGTTTGAGCATAGCCTGAAGGTAGGGAGGGGCAGTTCCCCTTTATGCTCCGTAGGCAAGCACCATGGTCTTGTGGTGGATGCGAGCTCTGACTGGAAACCAGTGGCGTGTGTGGAGAAGCGGTGTTGAAATGGGAGTATGTGGGAAGGTTGAACACCAGGTGGGCTGTGGCTTCTGGATAAGTTGCAGGGGTTTGATGGCACAAGCGGGGAGCCCAGCCAACAGAGAGTTGCATTAGTCCGTACGGGAGATGACAAGTGCCTGGATTAAGACCTGTGCCGCTTCCTGTGTAAGGAAAGGTTGTACTCTATGGATGTTGTAGAGCATGAACCTGCAGGACCTAGTCACTGATTTGATGTTTGCAGAGAATGACAGGATGTTGTCCAGGGTCACGCCAAGGTTCTTTTCACTCTGGGAGGGGGATACTGTGAAATTGTCAACTGTGATAGAGAGGTCTTGGAGCGTGCAGGCCTTCCCCAGGCGGAAGAGCAGCTCCGTCTTGTCGAGGTTGAGGTGGTGGGCCGACATACAAGCTGAGATGTCTTGCAGGCACGAAGAAATGAAGAGCCACCTGGGTGTCAGAAGGGGGAAGGAGAAAAGAAGTTGAGTTGTCATCCGCATAGCAATGATAGGAGAGAACATGTGAAGATATGACGGAGCCGAGTGACTTGGTGTATACAGAAAAGAGGAGAGAGCTTAGGACTGAGCCCTGGAGGACAACTATAGTGAGAGCACGTGGTGAAGACACTGATCATTTCGATGTCACCTGGTAGCAGCGACCTGCCAGGTAGAATGCAATCCAGGAATGTGCAAAGCCTGAGACGCCCAGCACTGAGAGGGTGGAGAAGGGGATCTGATGGTTTATGGTGTCGAAGCCAGTGTATAGATCTAGGAGGAGGAGAACAGAAGAGAGTGGGTCAGCTTTGGCAGAGCCTCTGTGACACAGAGGAGAGAGGGTCAGTTTTGGAGAGCTTCTGTGACACAGAGGAGAGAGGGTCAGCTTTGGAGAGCCTCTGTGACACAGAGGAGAGAGGGTCAGCTTTGGCAGAGCGGAGAGTCTCTGTGACACAGAGGAGAGTGGTGTCGTTTTAGTGAGCAGTCTTAAAGCCTGACTGTTAGGGTCAAATCAAAACAACGTTTTTTGGTCGTGTACACAGATGTGCAGATGTTATCATAGGTACAGCAAAATGCTTATGTTTCTAGCTCCAAAAGAGCAGTAACATGATGCAGCCACCACTATGCTTGAAAATATAGAGAGTGATGCTCAGGGATATATTGTGTTGGATTTGCCCCAAACACACCACTTCAGGACAAGAAGTTCATTACTTGCAGTATTACTTTAGTGCCTTGTTGCAAACAGGATGCATGTTTTGGAATATTTTGAACCTGTACATGCTTCCTTCTTTTCACTCTGTCAATTAGGTTAATATTGTGGAGTAACGACAATGTTGTTGATCCATCCTCAGTTTTCTCCTATCAAAGCCATTGAACTCCGTAGCTGTTTTAAAGTCACCATTGGCCTCATGGTGAAATCCCTGGGCGGTTTCCTTCCTCTCTGGCAACTGAGTTAGTAAGGACGTCTGTATCTTTGTAGTATTGGGTGTATTGATACATCATTCAAAGTGTCATTGATAACTTCACCATGCTCAAATGGATATTAATCTACCAATACGTGCCCTTTGTGAGAAATTAGTAAACCTCATTGGTCTTTGTGATTAAATCTGTGTATGAAATTCACTGCTCGACTGAGAGACCTTATGGATAATTGTATGTGTGGGGTACAGAGATGAGCTAGTCATTCAAAAATCATACACTTTTACTGCACATAGAGTGAGTCCATGCAACTTACTTACTAAGTGTAGTGACTTGTTAAGCACATTTTGAACTTATTTAGGCTTACTATAAGAAAGGGGTTTTAATTTTGTACACAAAAAATATAATAATACATCATTCCACTATGACATTATGGGGTATTGTGTGTAAGCCAGTGGCAAAAAAATATTACAATTCAGGCTATAACACACATTTGGAAAAAAAATCATACTTCCTGAAGTTAAAATGGGATAAACAGTATGTTAACATTTTGAAAGTGATCAGTGTTCAATGTCTCTATATACATGGGGCAGCAGTCTCTAAGGGGCAGTGGTGGTAGTTGGCTAGTGTCAGTGTCTAAGGTGCCAGGCAGAGTACCGGCGGTAGCTGGCTAGTGTCAGTGTCTAAGGTGCCAGGCAGAGTACCGGCGGTAGCTGGCTAGTGTCAGTGTCTAAGGTGCTAGGCAGAGTACCGGCGGTAGCTGGCTAGTGTCAGTGTCTAAGGTGCTAGGCAGAGTACCGGCGGTAGCTGGCTAGTGTCAGTGTCTAAGGTGCCAGGCAGAGTACCGGTGGTAGTTGGCTAGTGTCAGTGTCTAAGGTGCCAGGCAGAGTACCTGCGGTAGCTGGCTAGTGTCAGTGTCTAAGGTGCCAGGCAGAGTACCTGTGGTTGCTGGCTAGTGAAGATTGTTCCGAGAGAGGGAGTCGGTCATAGACAGCACACTCAAGTGTTTTGAAAATAAAATAAAGGGATGTTGATTTGTAGTTTTGGATGTCAGAGGGGTCGAGTGTTGGTTTCTTGAGGAGGGGAGAGACTCTGGCAATCTTTTCCACCCTCCTTCCCTCCTGTGGGAGGAAAACCAGCATCCTTTACACCTAACTGGATGACAGACACCCCCCTGCACTCTCTCTCTCGCTGTTCTTTCTCTAACGCCTTAATCACACCAACAGCTTTATTGTGTAAAATGATACTGAATGGAAAAGCATCACTTCTGTTATGTTGGAACATACAGTATTAGCAAATAGCATTATCGCACATTGAACCTATCATGGCTCAGGCTAAGACCCAGATGCAGACACAGGAGGTGGATAGTACGAGTCTCAGAGTTTATTTCAGTACAAGGGGCAGACAATCTGTAGGTCAAGGCAGTCAAAGAGTCGTAATCCAAATCAGAGTCAGGCAGGTACAGGACGGCAGGCGGAAAGGTCAGAACTGGAAAGACTAGGAAACGCAAACACTAGTGCACAGGGACACGCTGGTAGGACTTGACGAGACAAGACGACTTGGCAACAGACAAACAGAAAACACAGGTATAAATACACATGAGGTAACGGGAGACACCTGGTGGGGGTAGGGGACAATCACAAGACAGGTGAAACAGATCAGGGTGTGACAGAACCAAAGTGTTTGAATTGAAAATGTCATGACTAGCAATAATCACCAGGGGGTTTATTCATAGTCATAGATAATTCATAGAGAACATCAGTAGACAGTCTGTACTGTCCAGCTCTGAGACAGCACCAGACAGACAGTAATGAATAAAGGGATGGGTACTTATTCTAGCAGTACCTGATTGTGTTGCCGTCTGTCTCATGCCTTCAAAAGGTTAACTTGACCCAGCTCATTCAAGAACATGGGCTGCTGATGGGCACCTTGTGCTGAGGAGAAAACAGTCTAACAGTCTTATTCCATCCTGAATCACAGACAGAAAGTTTCCATTCTGACTCACAGAGACATGATGATAGACAGACACTGTGTCTGTGGTTCTACCAGCACACCACTAGCTTAGTATTAGCATCAGAGTTTGCTGCTTCTGTGGGTCAATTATGAACATAAAATTCCAATGGATCAGGCTTTTCCTCCTCCTGCTGCTTTCAGGGATATTTTTAGTCCATGGTTCTTTATGCTGCGGCGTATTTGAGGAGCACAGACACGAATCTGGGTTGCTCTATTTTTTTCCTGTGGCCTCAAAGTGAGAGTGGTTTTTGGATGGAACTGTTATGCTGCAGCCGTCTGAGCTCCTTTTTGAGGCCCGGAGGGTGGGCGAGAAGGGCGAGGGAGCCAGGGAGAGGAGGGGGAGAGTGGAGAGGGGCGAGAGCCGGCATTCCAGGCAGAGCAGAGGGCGTGAGGTGTGGGTGGAGTGGTGTTGCAGGGGCGTACTAGAGCAAAGAGCAACGTCTGTGCACTTCTGATTCCATGGCCCTGAGCTCATCACCTTTGAGCCAGCCGCTCCCTCCCTCTCCTCCCTCTCCTCCCACTCCTCCCCCTCTCCGTCTCAGGCGTTTTTAACTCCTTGCTAGAGCCTTTCTTTCCAAGAGGGACCACTCCAGTATTACAGTACTGTCCCACTGGTGGCAGGCAGGAGACTCAGAGAGGCAGACACAGCATGGGAGTTGAGCAGGTTTTCTGGGAAACTAACACAATATGAAAGTAGAAGATGAATAGACTGCACATGTTTCTTCCCATCAAAGGTTAATTTACCTAGGAATTTACCATCATGTGACCTAACCTGAAGGACATGCCCTGGCCATACACTGGTTGTGTGTCAATGTGGGTAGACAGAAAGACAAACAGACAAGAGAGGGTAGGGCATCAGTAGGTCACTCCTCTGTTTACCTCAATGTTACTGGGTTTACTGGAATTGAGATGAAACATGGAAGGTGCCAACAAACACATTACCCAAGCCTCACCTGCAGCAGGAGATCAAAGGATAAGATTACCATTGTTGCCGCCTCTATTATTCCAAATAGTTCACAATGGGCTATTATACTAAGTATGGAGACATATTAACATGGCAAATTGTCAAGCAAGTACAGGCACAATGAACAGTAGTGCAACCAGGAAATGGTCGCACAAGTGTCACACTAATAATATCCTAATATGGGAGGGTTAAGGGAGAGGATGCAGGGTGGGGGGTTGGAATGTAGTTCACAAGACGAGGAATTGTCTGGGAACTAGGGTGAATAAGAACATTGAAATCAGAAACCTGCACCACTGTTTTCCAAAGACTGAATTATGCAACAGCAGCAGACAATGATATTTGAATGTGCTGACTGTTTTGTCATAGGTAACGCAGTGCAGGCGACACATAGCCAGTTATACATTGATGATAGAGGAACTGCTAATGCACTCAGTCGTGTTTGTCAAGATCTTATTGACCACCGTCTTTCCCACACCCCCTCTCTTTCTGTTTCCTTAATGAAATAAACCAAAGTCAGGTGGCTGCTGAATTGTCCACGGACGAGCACTATAAGAATATTAACTTGACCTACCATTTACAGTGCCTTGCGAAAGTATTCGGCCCCCTTGAACTTTGCGACCTTTTGCCACATTTCAGGCTTCAAACATAAAGATATAAAACTGTATTTTTTTGTGAAGAATCAACAACAAGTGGGACACAATCATGAAGTGGAATGACATTTATTGGATATTTCAAACCTTTTTAACAAATCAAAAACTGAAAAATTGGGCGTGCAAAATTATTCAGCCCCTTTACTTTCAGTGCAGCAAACTCTCTCCAGAAGTTCAGTGAGGATCTCTGAATGATCCAATGTTGACCTAAATGACTAATGATGATAAATACAATCCACCTGTGTGTAATCAAGTCTCCGTATAAATGCACCTGCACTGTGATAGTCTCAGAGGTCCGTTAAAAGCGCAGAGAGCATCATGAAGAACAAGGAACACACCAGGCAGGTCCGAGATACTGTTGTGAAGAAGTTTAATGCCGGATTTGGATACAAAAAGATTTTCCAAGCTTTAAACATCCCAAGGAGCACTGTGCAAGCGATAATATTGAAATGGAAGGAGTATCAGACCACTGCAAATCTACCAAGACCTGGCCGTCCCTCTAAACTTTCAGCTCATACAAGGAGAAGACTGATCAGAGATGCAGCCAAGAGGCCCATGATCACTCTGGATGAACTGCAGAGATCTACAGCTGAGGTGGGAGACTCTGTCCATAGGACAACAATCAGTCGTATATTGCACAAATCTGGCCTTTATGGAAGAGTGGCAAGAAGAAAGCCATTTCTGAAAGATATCCATAAAAAGTGTTGTTTAAAGTTTGCCACAAGCCACCTGGGAGACACACCAAACATGTGGAAGAAGGTGCTCTGGTCAGATGAAACCAAAATTGAACTTTTTGGCAACAATGCAAAACGTTATGTTTGGCGTAAAAGCAACACAGCTCATCACCCTGAACACACTATCCCCACTGTCAAACATGGTGGTGGCAGCATCATGGTTTGGGCCTGCTTTTCTTCAGCAGGGACAGGGAAGATGGTTAAAATTGATGGGAAGATGGATGGAGCCAAATACAGGACCATTCTGGAAGAAAACCTGATGGAGTCTGCAAAAGACCTGAGACTGGGACGGAGATTTGTCTTCCAACAAGACAATGATCCAAAACATAAAGCAAAATCTACAATGGAATGGTTAAAAAATAAACATATCCAGGTGTTAGAATGGCCAAGTCAAAGTCCAGACCTGAATCCAATCGAGAATCTGTGGAAAGAACTGAAAACTGCTGTTCACAAATGCTCTCCATCCAACCTCACTGAGCTCGAGCTGTTTTGCAAGGAGGAATGGGAAAAAATGTCAGTCTCTCGATGTGCAAAACTGATAGAGACATACCCCAAGCGACTTACAGCTGTAATCGCAGCAAAAGGTGGCGCTACAAAGTATTAACTTAAGGGGACTGAATAATTTTGCACGCCCAATTTTTCAGTTTTTGATTTGTTAAAAAAGTTTGAAATATCCAATAAATGTCGTTCCACTTCATGATTGTGTCCCACTTGTTGTTGATTCTTCACAAAAAAATACAGTTTTATATCTTTATGTTTGAAGCCTGAAATGTGGCAAAAGGTCGCAAAGTTCAAGGGGGCCGAATACTTTCGCAAGGCACTGTATTTATCAATGAATCTGGCACACGCCATTGGCCCACTTACAGTTTTCCCGTATGAAATGACAAATGAGTACAGGCTCTGCTCTCGACATTTGTTCAACCACTGCAGCCTCCATGCTATATTGTAACAACTTCAATTTGAACTTTGAATTTCTCCATGACAATGTCCTCTCCAATACAATTCAAATCAAGGCTTCTGGCATTTTCACACTTTTCACACAGCGGTACTGTAACAGCAAGTGACGTGTGTGAGAAGAAGTCGTAGGGGCCAGTGGTGCAGAACAGGGGGGGGGGGGGTTACTGAACGTGTCTCAGTGTTCTGGTGGAGTGGCAGCCCTGCTGCAGCCTGCCGCCCTTGCGGTACTGCAGCCCGGGTCCACACTGGAGAGAAAGAGGGGGTCTATGTAAACACAGCCAGTCAGCGCTGAGGAATGTGTGAGGCACGCAGCGCCCTGGGGACAGGGCCAGGGGAGAGGCAGAGAGGGGTAAAGGGGGAAAGAGGGGGAGGAATGGAAAGAGGAATGGGAGTGGGAGGAAGTCAGGGGCGAAACACGAGGGTGGAGTACAAGGCCCGAGGGCAGAGCGATGGAGGGAGGGATAGAGAGAAAGGGAGGAGTGATGAAACCTTGGCGTGTGAGGAGGAGGTTGTGGCGAGGATGGGGGTGACAGGGTTGAAGTGGTTTGGGGGCAAGGAAGGAAAGTCATAAGGCACTTCAAAGGCAGGGAGGCTTTGAGAGACCTTGAGTCAGGAGGTTCATAGGGGTTAGCCTGCTAACATCCTAACTCAGGTTCCTGGTGCGGTCCGCAGAGCTGCTGAAACCAATTTAGGCGAGGCCTCGGAGGCCTCTGGAGATGCAGGGTCGTAACCGGAGGAGCTGTGAGTGACAAAGAGCAGGGGGCTAGGCAGGGAGCAGGTCCACAGAGCCTGGGAACACAACACAGAAAGAAAGAGAACAACCCCACAGTGACTGACCCGAACTACACTGCACACACAGCAGCTCAAAAAACCCACTGCTGCTAAGATACAGTGCCTTTTACGGTTCTATTCTCAATTAGCAATGAATCTTTTCAGATAGCTCATACCTAATAACTTCAACAGTCTATCATCATAAACATGTCTGAGTAAAATCTAACACTCCTCATATCTGTGGTATGAAATGTGTTTACAAGCACATGCCTGAGATGGTGCAGAATGGTTTAAAATGACCCCATTGGAGCCATTCGAATATCTTGCTTGGTACATGTGAGCACACTGTACTGTGACGGTGGAGAACATTTTGTTACAACCCGTCATCATGGCCAAGGCAGGGGACATAACCATATTTAGAAAAAGATGAGGTTCAACCAGGATACAATCATGTTTCACAATCTCACTCATCCATGCTTCAAATAATAGTTTCATTGCTGACGTGTATGGAATCCAACCCACCCAAACCTTTCTAGTGAATGTCTCAGAAAAGTTTCAAATGTGAGCGACTTTGGTGAAATTAAACACTATTCTGACATCTGTGTGCCTTTTACTGAACGGGACTGAAGGGAGGGAAGGTGGATGACTGACCCAATAGTAGGTGAATAACACAAACTGTATATTTAGAAAGCAGATCACATGAAACAGGAACAATAGTATGTGTGGACCGGGTGGGTGTGGAGAGTGAAGCTATGCGGTTATGTTGTTTTATACATGGTTTGGGGATAGTTGTGTGAGTGATGGCAGGGGAGGGTGTGAGAGAGAGTCTGAGTCACTCTCAGGGTCCTCTTTTGTGAGTCATAGAGTTAACAGTTCCATGTCCTTGCCTTGACCAGCCATATGTACTGGAGTGGGCCATACATGTGAGTAGTGGGGCGACGGTAATGGGGTAAGAGTTTTCCCCACCGCATGACCAGGAAGAACTCAGAGACCAGGTTATAACAGCATGGGCTAGGATGACTTCTGTTTGTCTCCCTGGCCTCATTATGGGGGAAAGGAATGGCTTCACAAGGAGAGAAAAGGAGAACAAATACTGTAATGTGTGGGTGGCTGAAGTGTGTAATGGGTGCAGAGGAAGTGCTGTGCAAGCAGCAGGTACATACTTATAGGTGTGTGTGTATGTGTGTGAGAGAGTTTATGCCTGTGGTTGGTCTTAACGTCCTGCCTGTGAGACCGGATGTGCATTCAGTGTATGTGGGTGTGAGTCAATGTGTGTGTATGTGTGTGTGTGGTGTGTGTGTGTGTGTGTGTGGGGGTGGGGGGGAGTGCATGGGCGGGCTTCACTGCACCGTGTGGATTTTGGGTGTGGGTTTTGATTACAGGCTGCTGAGCCAAGAACTCACAGCACTTCTGTCTGACACAACAAGCCAAATCACAGCAGATGTGCACACACTGATATCAGTTTAAGAGTCATACAATCACGTGCACACACACACACACAAAAATAGTGTACGAGTACACACACACACACACACACACACACACACACACACACACACACACACACACACACACACACACACACACACACACACACACACACACACACACACACACACACACACACACACACACAAAAAGAAAGTGTACAGGTCATACAATCACATGTACACACTGACACACACACGTATCCTGTCCCCTTTCCCTCTTTCTCACCTCATTTCAGTTGTTCTCTTTCTTCCCTTAAACTACCTCCTCTCCATCTTTTACTCATCTGTTCTCATCTCTCTCTCCTCTGTGACAATGTAGTTTCCATCCACCCATCCCCAGTAGGCAGGCCCTCATCACACCTGCTAAGTCTCACATGCTTTTAATTAGACAAAGGCCCCAACTTCTCCCTTCTTCTCTGACATCTCTCTTGCTTTTACTCTCTCAGATCATTTGAACTCCCTTAGTGTGAGAAACCCATACTGATCCTATCATTTCTCCAATCACATCACAGGAGAAGTATGGACCCTTAAAGAAAAATCTCCAGATTACCTCTGATTAGACAGGTGTGTGTGGCATGATACGAGGAGGAAATATGTGATCATGTTTAGAGGTTGAATTAATCGGAATGGCCGATTAATTAGGGCCGATTTCAAGTTTTCATTACAATCGGAAATCGGAATTTTTGGTCGCCGATTTCCGATTATTAAATTATTATTTTTTTTCCTTAAAAAAAAAAAAACTTTTTATTTAACTAGGCAAGTCAGTTAAGAACACATTCTTATTTTCAATGACGGCCTAGGAACTGTGGGTTAACTGCCTTGTTCAGGGGCAGAACAACAGATTTTCACCTTGTCAGCTCAGGGGTTTCCAATATAGTGCTATTTAATGCACACACGGTGAACAATGGCCGCCCCACGAAACACTGTCCAGCAAAATCCAAGACCGTGAACAAACACGTTCGTCTACTACATACACAAAGGTTACAACAATTAATCCCACACAAAGAAACGAGCGGGCCGGCTGACTAATAAAGCCCAGCTAATTACCACAAACTCATAATAGGTGTAACCAATAAACACATAAGGAGGGGGAGGAAAGAATCAGTGGCAGCTAGTAGGCCGGCTACGACAACCAATGAGCGCCACCCGAACGGGAAGGGGAGCCACCTTCAGTCGGAGTCGTGACAGATAGTTTCCGGATTTGATCATATTAATGACCAAAGGCTCTTATTTCTGTGTGTTATTATGTTATAATTAAGTCTAATTTGATAGAGCAGTCTGGCAGGCCCGTAATCATTCATTCAAACAGCACTTTTGTGCGTTTTGCCAGCAGCTCTTCGCAAGCACAGCGCTGTTTATGACTTCAAGCCTATCAGCCTAATGGCTGGTGTAAACAATGTGAAATGACTAGCTAGTTAGCGGGGTGTGCGCTAATACTGTTTCAAACTTCACTCGCTTTTAGATTTGGAGTAGTTATTCCCCTAGCGCTGCAAGGGCCGCGGCTTTTGTGGAGCGATGGGTAACGATGCTTCGAGTGTGGCTGTTTTCGATGTGTTCCTGGTCCGAGCCCAGGTAGGGGCGAGGAGGGGGACGGAAGCTATACTGTTACACTGGCAATACTATAGTGCCTATAAGAACATCCAATAGTCAAAGGTATATGAAATACAAATGGTATAGAGAGAAATAGTCCTATAAATACTATGTTAACTACAACCTAAAACCTCTTACCTTGGAATATTGAAGTCTCATGTTAAAAGGAACCACCAACTTTCATATGTTCTCATGTTCTGAGCAAGGAACTTAAACGTTAGCCTTTTTACATGGCACACATTTTACATGGCACACATTTTGACATGGCACATATTACTTTCTTCTCCAACACTTTGTTTTTGCATTATTTAAACCAAATTGAACATGTTTCATTATTTATTTGAGGCTAAATGAATTTTATTGATGTTTTATATTAAGTTAAAATAAGTGTTAATTCAGTATTGTTGTAATTGTCATTATTACAAATAAAAGAAATTGTCCGATTAATCGGATTCGGCTTTTTTGGCCCTCCAATAATCGGTATCGGTATCGGCGTTGAAAAATCAGAATCAGTCGACCTCTAATCATGTTATTCCATAGAAAGGGGGATACCTAGTCAGTTGTACAACTGAATGCATTCAACTGAAATGTGTCTTACGCATTTAACCCAACCGCTCTGAATCAGAGAGATGCGGGTGGCTGCCTTAATTGACATCCACGTTTTCGGCGCCTGGAGAACAATGGGTTTAACTGCCTTGCTCAGGGTTAGAATGTAACGGGGTTCTTCCGTCGAATGAGAGGCGGACCAATTCGATCAAGCAACAATTCGGGTTACTGGCCCAACGCTCCTACCCACCAGGCTACATGCCACCCCAATGGTTGGGATACCGCAACCATTTCTCCTCACTAGTATGTTAAGAATATTTTATACTGTCAGGACAAATGGCGAGAGAGCCCCTATGGAGAGAAAGATGGTTGGTTTTCTCACCTAAATGAGCCCATATTTTAAGAGCGCTCTGCTCTGCGATCATTCCTATGAGCGTATACCTTGTAAAGAAATCAATAGATTGATGTTGGCCTCATTCTAGTGATGCACCGACAGCGCAGAAGAGACCCGAGGCAGACGCATAAAATAAGTGTTTATCAGGGGAAATGCTAAAAAATGATCTGGGTGGCTGTTAGACTTTAATAGGCATTCCCTAGTTGGAAATTAGGCTGGACAAGTTGAATCACAACTCTCTATTCTACTTAGGGAGATAAGTCACCCTCCTCTCGTTAAAAAAGTGCAGCGCATTCAAAGACACCCAAAGGTCCTGAATGACCTAGTTAGCCAGTCCCCGTGGTGGGTCCTCACTGTGCATACGAATAACAGGCCTGTCTGCTCTTTTTAGCTCTTTCTTTCTATCTCTCTACTCTTTACTCTCTTTCTCTCTTTTCACTCTGCAGTGTCTTTCGCTGCCTCCCACCATTTTCTATCATCCCTCGTTCACTCTTGATATTCCACGACCAGAGGTATAGTACAATATGCCTGTGTAGCTTCAAGTTCCTTGGTGTCCACATCAACAAACTAACATGGTCCAAACACACCAAGACAGTCGTGAAGAGGGCACGACAAAAAAATATGATTTTGAATGTGTCCTCAGATCCTCAAAACGTTTTACAACTGCACCATCGAGAGCATCCTGATGGGTTGCATCACTGCCTGGTATGGCAACTGCTCGGCCTCCGACCGCAAGGCACTACAGAGGGTAGTAGAACGGCCCAGTACATCACCTCGGCTTCCTGTAATCCAGGACCTCTATACCAGGAGGTGTCAGAGGAAGGCCTTAAAAATTGTCAATGACTCCAGCCACTCTAGTCATAGACTGTTCTCTCTGCTACCGCACAGGAAGCGGTACCGGAGCCCCGGAAGCTTTTACCCCCAAGCCATAAGACTCCTGAACAGCTAATCCAATGGCTACCCAGACTATTTGCCCCCCCCCCTCCCACTGCTGCTACTCTGTTATTATCTATGCATAGCCACTTTAATAACTCTGCCTACATGTACATAATTACCTCAATTACCTCGACACCGGTGCCCCCCGCACATTGATACATTGACTCTGTACCAGTACCCCCTGTATGTAGCCCTGCTATTGTCATTTACTGCTGCTCTTTAATGATTTGTTATTCTTATCTGTTATTTTTGGGGGGATTTTCTTAAAACCGCATTGTTGGTTAAAGGCTTACAAGGGCTTGTAGTAAGTAAGCACTTCACTGTAAGGTCTGTTGCATTCGGCGCATGTGACAAATAACATTCGATTTGATTTAATAAACCTGAAGATCTCTCTTTACGTTCAGGCCTTTTTGTTCCTTTATTTCACCTGGAAGCAAAGCTCCCATTAGGCCTCCATATGCATCACAGGTTTCCTCGGAAGGTAAACGGTTCTGAGAAGCGGCGCTTCTGGAAGAAGAGTATTGAGGTCACAACTGTCTGCCTGGATGTCTGTGTGTGTTCTCATTGCCAGCCACTGTTCTCTCCACATGCTGTAACTTGTTCCCCCATCTAATCACTAGGGAACATCCTGTTATGCCAGAGTGTCAGAGAGAGAGAGAGAGTGAGAGGGGAGGTGAAGTGAGAAACAGAGACATGGAAGAGGACATAGCCTCAAGCATGGGCCTTTTGGTCCATTACTACACTGGTTTTTCTATGGATCGCTCTCTTCTGAAGGTGTGGTTGCCGAACTTTGAGAAGTTCAAAAGTGACACTGGCTCATCGAGCCTTCAGAATGAAAGACTTTACTGATAGAAACTGGAGTGTGTGAATAGAAACAGTTGGTTAGAGACACTATTGTGCACTACAAGTCTCTGAGATGTAAAACACTGTCTCAGTCCTTCCACTCCTCTGGTCTCTGGTCCAGGGGGGCTGATAATAGGCCTGTGCTCTATCAGAACATTCCTCTGTCCCTCCAGCTGATTGGTGTAATTAACAGTGAACCACACACAGCCTGCCTAATGAAGAAACCTCACTGTGAATAATGGCCAGGGGTCTCACCATGCACACACACACGTACCCTGCCTGGTGTGACATAGTCACAGAGAGACAGATACTGTCGGTGGAAGCTAGTCCCTCCCTCAGCTATGTTCTACTCAACTCTGCAAATCTCAAATGACACTTTATTCCTCTATAGACCAGGGCCATGAAAGGATGTGGTCAAGTGCACTACATAGGGAATGGCTTTAGTCTAATGTAATACACCATGTAGGGTATAGGGCACAGAGTGTCATTTGAGAAGCGCAGCCTGGAATGTGTGATTACACCTGCTGGGAGTGATGACTGCGTTATGAGCTGAGCCAATTGGGTTGTGTAGTGTGTGTGTGTGTGTGTGTGTGGGGGTGTGTGTGTGTGTGTGTGTGTGTGTGTGTGTGTGTGTGTGTGTGGGGGGGGGGGGGGGGGGGGGGGGGGTGATTTCAGCTCGTATATGAAAGAGGCACCGTGGAACACTTATATGGGTTGGCAAGCACAAACGGAAGAGGCTACAGAACCTGCTTGATTGAGGTAATGTATGGGAGTGATTAGGATAATGTGGTATTATGATAATGATGATTATAATATGCATTATTAATGGTGTCATTACAATAATACCTCCAAAAAACATCAAATGTTACAACATAAAATATTCACATAGAAGACTAAATACAGTACATGGAAATCAATGAAGTTCATTTTGTCTTCCGTGAGAAATGAGGAACTGATAGAAGAGTGGGCCGACAGCTGCTGTCAGTTGTAGGAAGTGATGGATGAATGAAAGTGAGGAGGGGGAGGGAGGAGGAGGTTGGAGGGGGGGGGGGGGGGTGTTCCAAAGAGCCAGTGGTGACTCCTGACCTACACAATGGGCAGGTGTGGGAGGGAAAGGGAGGGAGAAAGAGAGAGAGAGGGAAGCGGACCGATGGAGAGAAAGGAAAGACGTGGGTCGACCTGTTTCTTTCACAGCAGCAACGGTTGGACCGAGGGCCCAGCAGGATGGGGAGGTGGGAGGCAGAGTGGGATTGGAACATCATCCATCTGTCATCTTTCTGCTTTTTTCCCACTTTCTCTCACCCTGTCTCTCTTTTGCTCCCTCCCTCCCTCCCTCCCTCCCTCCCTCCCTCCCTATGTACCACCAAATAAGACCAACAGCCTTCATCTGTCATCGATGCTTTCTCTCTCTCCCAACAACATCAAGCCCTTCTACACAAAGTGCTCTTTTCAGTCTGTAATGCTGAAACATTACAGATTGAGAGATAGAAATGTAAAGGTAATTTCTGATTGAGTCGACATATGCAACATTTACCGGAAATGCAGTCTCCACTAAAGCGGAAACATTGTCTTTAAATTTCAATCACGCTGTTACGCTGAACTTCTGCGATGTGGATTGAATTAGAGCCTCTCTTCTCTTTAAAGAAGTGAACTAGAACCAGAGGGCAACAGCCTTCCTCCCACGGATCTCCCTGTCCTACATCTCCACCTCACGTCAAAGCCTCACGTCACAAAAATCCTCCTAACCAAGAATTCAAGTGTTCTGAAACCATTTATGAGCTTTGATGCCCACATGCTCTTTTAGCATCTGTTTAAACTCCCATCCGTCAATTACTGTGGAGGACAAGTGACAACAACCCAGCGCAGTGGGAGCAGTGAGTAAGCTGGGAGAGAGAGAAGAGACCAGGCAGCGTGCAGGGCTCAGATAATACGGATTGTTAATAAAATGTACTTCCCTGTGGGTTCAGTAGGAGTCGGGCAGGGTCAGTATATCGAAACCTGGAAGAGCTGGCAATAAAACTAGACCATGCACCAGTAGCATGTCTGCCTGGCTGTCTTTCCAATCTCCCATGTCTCTTTGACAGGAGTGATAATCCGCTTCTTTGTCTATTCAGCTAATGCATCGACCTCAAAATAGCTTTTGATCGTCAAGAGAAGCTCATTCTGAATGAGAGTCAATGTGCAGCCTGTTTTTCTCTGCACATGCTCCCTTTTGTTTTGTTTGTCTTTGTCCTGGCCCACTGAATCTTTCTCCCCTGACCCTTTCTGTCAGTGGTGAGGCTGAAGCTTGCGTGGGGAAGGGAATCATGTCAAACGTCTCAACCTCGATGACAGCTCAGCCATCACAGCCATCTTGAAACATAAAGTAGAGTACCTTTGTAAACATTTGAGACATAAAGTGGAGTACCTTTGTTAACACTTGAGACATAAAGTGGAGTACCTTTGTTAACACTTGAGACATGAAGTAGAGTACCTTAGTGAACACTTGAGACATGAAGTAGAGTACCTTTGTAAACACTTGAGACATGAAGTAGAGTACCTTAGTGAACACTTGAGACATGAAGTAGAGTACCTTAGTGAACACTTGAGACATAAAGTAGAGTACCTTAGTGAACACTTGAGACATGAAGTAGAGTACCTTTGTAAACACTTGAGACATGAAGTAGAGTACCTTAGTGAACACTTGAGACATGAAGTAGAGTACCTTAGTGAACACTTGAGACATAAAGTAGAGTACCTTAGTGAACACTTGAGACATGAAGTAGAGTACCTTTGTAAACACTTGAGACATGAAGTAGAGTACCTTAGTTAACACTTGAGACATGAAGTAGAGTACCTTTGTTAACAGGTGACTGCAATTTTGGTACTTTCTGCACAGTTTTATTAAATAGAGAACACATTGAAATGTTACATCAACTATAGCCCCAAAATAAATGATAGATAAATGGCTCGAGCATTTATTGATTTTGTTTTGTTTTGTTTTATTGATCAGGGACACCAACCTCTCATGCTGCAGAGAAGACTGGACGTATCTGAGTGCTGACCTCTAGACATGGGTACGCTGAGGAGGTTTGTTACGATTGGATGCTGGAATGCTTTCATAGTTATTGTGTAATGAACATGGCCGATTTCTCTCGTGTCAGGATACGAGAATGGAAGACACGTCAGCAACTCAACTCAATCAAGGTAAACTGTCAATCCAGCATATACAAGTGTCACCCAGCAAATAAAAGTTACCTACACTGCATTGCAAAAAAGGAACATGACACATGTTCATTTCTTCTATGAGAACACACAGTGCTTAACCGATTCATTCTATTTTCAGACTGGGTGTCCTATCTGGTGTCAAACATTAAGCCCTCATGGACAGTAGGGCTTTGTTCTTTCAAATTAAAGTACAAGAAAATAGCAAGGTAGATATGGTATTGTTGTTGATGTTGCTATACTTATGATATGATACCTAATGGCATTCCCCCCCCCAGAAGAGCTGCTCTAAGATCTGAGATACCCAAAAAGACATGACTATCTGTTTGCAAAGACTTGAAGATAGCCGTTGTTTGGAGCTCTAAACCGCCGTTACCAAAAGTTCTTTTGTTGCATCTGAAATTGTTATTTTGGTTAATAACTCTCGATTACTTTGATTGGGTGTGAAATACAATTTGTGCTTTTGGATGTGCACGAGAGTTCTATAGTGAGTGATAAGTATTAATAACTAGTAAAACATGAAAACAACAATAAATGATCAATTATCTGGAGATGTCTTAAAGATATAATCTTGTTCTACACCTGCATTGCTTGCTGTTTGGGGTTTTAGGCTGGGTTTCTGTACAGCTCTTTGTGACATCGGCTGATGTTCAAAGGGCTTTAAAAATACATTTGATTGATTGATTGATACTTATGTATACTTTTTATACATTAGTTCTGAAAGTACTGCTCACGAGCCAAAAGTGGTCCCAGAAAATGACATACTACGTCACATATGTGCAAATATTTACACTAAGTCATTACTCTCTCTCTCTCTCTCACTCCCTCTCTCTCCCTCTCTCTCCCTCTCTCTCTCTCTCCCTCTCTCTTGCTCTCTCTCGCTCTCTCTTTCTCTTTCTCTCACTCACTCTCTCTCACTCTCTCTCCCTCTCTCTCTCCCTCTCTCGCTCTCTCACTCTCTCTCTCTCTCGCTCTCTCTCTCTCTCTCTCTCTCTCTCTCTCTCTCTCTCTCTCTCTCTCTCTCTCTCTCTGTCTCTGTCTCTCTGTCTGTCTGTCTGTCTCTGTCTGTCTGTCTGTCTGTCTGTCTGTCTGTCTGTCTGTCTGTCTGTCTGTCTGTCTGTCTGTCTGTCTGTCTGTCTGTCTGTCTGTCTGTCTGTCTGTCTGTCTGTCTGTCTGTCTGTCTCTCTCTCTCTCTCTCTCTCTCCCTCGCTCTGCTGTGTGTGCATCATGTGTGTGCATCTTGCTTACTGTCACTCATATGGTGAGGGGCTGAAGTTCATTGGTTGAACTCAAATTGCTAGGGTGCTGGCCCACGTGGGGGAAAATGTATGGAAAATGGCGCAGCACAGCTTCCAGAAAAACAGTCTCAGAAATTCTGTTAATAGATTATGCATGTTTGAACAACACATTGACACATTCATCCCAAAGCGTGAGGTTTAAAAAAATACTTAATTCAATCAGATGCGCTTTAGCCGAAATCTGGACTCTAGTCAAATATGTATGACTTGAGACTTTACTTGGACTTAGAGCCTCAAGACTCGGGACTCGACTTTGACTTGAGACTGAGATTTTGTAGTGTTTTGTCTCTCATCTTGTAGCACAGAGTCTCTGTGGATTACTCTCCACACAGCCAGAGAGAGTAGCTGCAGCATCACCCTTGCAAAAAAAAACATGCAACAGATTGGCTGTTGGATCATACTTCCGGCGCCGACAGAGATGGCCGCCTCGCTTCGCGTTCCTAGGAAACTATGTTTTTTTTACGTGTTATTTCGTACATTAGTACCCCAGGTCATCTTAGGTTTCATTATATACAGTCGAGAAGAACTACTGAATATAAGAGCAGCGTCAACTCACCATCAGTACGACCAAGAATATGACTTTCGCGAAGCGGATCCTGTGTTCTGCCTTTCACCCAGGACAACGGAATGGATCCCAGCCAGCGACCCAAAAAAACGACTTCGTAAAAGAGGGAAACGTAGCGGTCTTCTGGTCAGACTCTGGAGACGGGCACATCGTGCACCACTCCCCAGTATACTTCTCGCCAATGTCCAGTCTCTTGACAACAAGGTTGATGAAATCCGAGCAAGGGTAGCATTCCAGAGGGACATCAGAGACTGTAACGTTCTTTGCTTCACGGAAACATGGCTCACTGGAGAGACGCTATCGGAGTCGGTGCAGCCAGCTGGTTTCTCCACGCATCGCGCCGACAGAAACAAACATCTTTCTGGTAAGAAGAGGGGCGGGGGCGTATGCCTTATGGCTAACGAGACGTGGTGTGGTCACAAAAGCATACAGGAACTCAAGTCCTTCTGTTCACCTGATTTAGAATTCCTCACAATCAAATGTCGACCGCATTATCTACCAAGGGAATTCTCTTCGATTATAATCACAGCCGTATATATTCCCCCCCAAGCAGACACATCGATGGCTCTGAACGAACTTTATTTGACTCTTTGCAAACTGGAATCCATACATCCATACATGCATTCATTGTAGCTGGGGGTTTTAACAAGGCTGATCTGAAAACAAGACTCCCTAAATTGTATCAGCATGTTGATTGCGCAACCAGGGCTGGCAAAACCTTGGATCACTGCTAATCTAACTTCCGCGACGCATATAAGGCCCTGCCCTGCCCTCCTTTCGGAAAAGCTGACCACGACTCCATTTGTTGATCCCTGCCTACAGACAGAAACTAAAACAAGAAGCTCCCTCGCTGAGGTCTGTTCAACGCTGGTCCGACCAATCTGATTCCACACTCCAAGACTGCTTGCATCACATGGACTGGGATATGTTTCGTATTGCGGCAGACAACAACATTGACGAATACGCTGATTCGGTGTGCGAGTTCATTAGAACGTGCGTTGAAGATGTCGTTCCCATAGCAATGATTAAAACATTCCCAAACCAGAAACCGTGGATTGATGGCAGGATTCGCGTGAAACTGAAAGCGCGAACCACTGCTTTTAATCAGGGCAAGGTGACCGGTAACATGACCGAATACAAACAGTGTAGCTATTCCCTCCGCAAGGAAATCAAACAAGCTAAGCGTCAGTATAGAGACAAAGTAGAATCTCAATTCAACGGCTCAGACACAAGAGGTATGTGGCAGGGTGTACAGTCAATCACGGATTACAAAAAGAAAATCAGCCCCGTCACGGACCAGGATGTCTTGCTCCCAGGCAGACTAAATAACTTTTTTACCCGCTTTGAGGACAATACAGTGCCACTGACACGGCCTGCAACCAAAACATGCGGCCTCTCCTTCACTGCAGCCGAGGTGAGTAAAACATTTAAACGTGTTAACCCTCGCAAGGCTGCAGGCCCAGACGGCATCCCCAGCCGCGCCCTCAGAGCATGCGCAGGTCAGCTGGCTGGTGTGTTTACGGACATATTCAATCAATCCCTATCCCAGTCTGCTGTTCCCACATGCTTCAAGAGGGCCACCATTGTTCCTGTTCCCAAGAAAGCTAAGGTAACTGAGCTAAACGACTACCTCCCCGTAGCACTCACTTCCGTCATCATGAAGTGCTTTGAGAGACTAGTCAAGGACCATATCACCTTCACCCTACCTGACACCCTAGACCCACTCCAATTTGCTTACCGCCCAAATAGGTCCACAGACGATGCAATCTCAACCACACTGCACACTGCCCTAACCCATCTGGACAAGAGGAATACCTATGTGAGAATGCTGTTCATCGACTACAGCTCGGCATTTAACACCATAGTACCCTCCAAGCTCGTCATCAAGCTCGAGACCCTGGGTCTCGACCCCGCCCTGTGCAACTTGGTACTGGACTTCCTGACGGGCCGCCCCCAGGTGGTGAGGGTAGGCAACAACATCTCCACCCCGCTGATCCTCAACACTGGGGCCCCACAAGGGTGCGTTCTGAGCCCTCTCCTGTACTCCCTGTTCACCCACGACTGCGTGGCCACGCACGCCTCCAACTCAATCATCAAGTTTGCGGACGACACAACAGTGGTAGGCTTGATTACCAACAACGACGAGACGGCCTACAGGGAGGAGGTGAGGGCCCTCAGAGTGTGGTGTCAGGAAAATAACCTCACACTCAACGTCAACAAAACTAAGGAGATGATTGTGGACTTCAGGAAACAGCAGAGGGAACACCCCCCTATCCACATCGATGGAACAGTAGTGGAGAGGGTAGCAAGTTTTAAGTTCCTTGGCATACACATCACAGACAAACTGAATTGGTCCACCCACACAGACAGCATCGTGAAGAAGGCGCAGCAGCGCCTCTTCAACCTCAGGAGGCTGAAGAAATTAGGCTTGTCACCAAAAGCACTCACAAACTTCTACAGATGCACAATCGAGAGCATCCTGGCGGGCTGTATCACCGCCTGGTACGGCAACTGCCACAACCGTAAGGCTCTCCAGAGGGTAGTGAGGTCTTCACAACGCATCACCGGGGGCAAACTACCTGCCCTCCAGGACACCTACACCACCCGATGTTACAGGAAGGCCATAAAGATCATCAAGGACAACAACCACCCGAGCCACTGCCTGTTCACCCCGCTATCATCCAGATGCGAGGTCAGTACAGGTGCATCAAAGCTGGGACTGAGAGACTGAAAAACAGCTTCTATCTCAAGGCCATCAGACTGTTAAACAGCCACCACTAACATTGAGTGGCTGCTGCCAACACACTGACTCAACTCCAGCCACTTTAATAATGGGAATTGATGGGAAACGATGTAAAATATATCACTAGCCACTTTAAACAATGCTACCTAATATAATGTTTACATACCCTACATTATTCATCTCATATGTATACGTATATACTGTACTCTATATCATCTACTGCATCTTTATGTAATACATGTATCACTAGCCACTTTAACTATGCCACTTTGTTTACATACTCATCTCATATGTATATACTGTACTCGATACCATCTACTGTATCTTGCCTATGCCGCTCTATACCATCACTCATTCATATATCTTTATGTACATATTCTTTATCCCCTTACACTTGTGTGTATAAGACAGTAGTTTTGGAATTGTTAGTTAGATTACTTGTTGGTTATTACTGCATTGTCGGAACTAGAAGCACAAGCATTTCGCTACACTCGCATTAACATCTGCTAACCATGTGTATGTGACAAATAAAATGTGATTTTATTTTATTTGAAATCCACACTAGGCCCTCTGATTGGACCGACAAACTGTCAATCACCACAGGTCGGGTGAGCTAGCGAACAGATATCTGATTTGCTGTACAGCTATAGGATCGGTTGCAGTGCAAACGCCAAATTGTAGGGAAAGGATTGTCATAAATAAATGCGCTGTTCCAGCAATGGGTTACCAAGCAACAATTACTAGCATACTGATCTTTTGGCATGGAGATAATTGCTGGAAATTGAGGATTTATTTATGAAGCTTAGATTTGGAATTTGTCTGTGGCAAAGACGCACCTAAGCCATGTGTCACGCCTTGGCCTTGGTTATCTTTGTTTTCTTTATTATTTTGGTTAGGGTGTGACATAAATCCCCCATGTCAGGGTGTGACATGGGGGATTTATGTGTTTTGTCTGGTCTAGGGGTTTTGTATGTTTATGGGGTGTTTTCTGGGTCTAGGTGTTTATGTAAGTCTATGGTTGCCTAGATTGGTTCTCAATTAGAGGCAAGTGTTTATCGTTGTCTCAGATTGGGAACCATATTTAGGCAGCCATGTTCTTTGGGTATTTCGTGGGTGATTGTTTCCTGTGTCTGTGTTTGTGCCACACGGGACTTTTTTGTTGCCAGTTCACTTTGTTATTTTGTATTTGTGTTCATGTTGAGTTTTCTTATTAAATAACATGGACACCTACCACGCTGCATATTGGTCCCATCCTTGCTACACCTCCTCTTCAGAGGAAGAGGAGGAAATCTGTCATGACAGCGTGTCTATCCACTTGGGATCTCCAAAGTCCCGCCAGTGGAGACCGCTTTGTTCTCTTGTTGAAATGTTTGCTGTTGCTTTCCCACGTTTAAATGCATATGTGATAAATCTATAGTCCATCTAATCCTACAATAATTGCTAGTGTTTAATCAGTACATCCCGTACAGTTTATTGCAACACTTTTCTGTTTCATGTTACATACGATACATTTTTATTGACCATTTCTTGCCTTCTGAGTGGTCGCAATGTTTAAATGAACATTCACAAATCTAATGAAGTAGAAGTTCTGCTTATGTAATTCAATGTATGGTTTTTGGGTTTTCTCTGGTTTCCATATGTCTGTGTCATTCTGGTTGTGCATAATGGGTAAGTGAATGTAATTGCCAATTGGGTAATTGTATGGCCCTGCAAGGTGTCAACCTAGCAAACATGCCTACATTGGCACAATGTGGGCCCAATGCGGGCTAGAATATTGGCCCAATGTAGGCTGCCAACATTGGGCCAATGCGCCTTTGCTCATTGGTTCCACGTTGGCCCCCAACGCCTTTGCCCAGTGTGGCCCGGTGTGAGTAGCCCATGTCAGGTGGGGGCAGCCCTCACTTTACCTGAAATAAGCCAATCTTTTCCCAGCAAACATGTCCACATTGGCACGCAGGTTGGCATATGTTGTCAAGACTCATGTACTTGGAGGCAGCTCTGCAGATTGGTCATAAAATCTGATGTTAAACTTAAACTTAACCCTAACCTTAACCCTAACCTTAACCACACTGCTAACACTGCTAACCCTAATGCCTAACCCAACCTTAAATTAAGAACAAAAATGTTTACAATATAGCCAATTTTGACTTTGCAGCTGGTGTAGTGCTGCCTCAAGGGCAAGATTCATGACCATAAAGTCAACCTGCCATTGGCACGATGTGGGCTCAATGCGGCCTAAATTATTGGCCCCATGTAGGCTGCCCACATAGAGCCGATGCGCATTGATTAAATGCATAAATTGCACAATTTTCAAGCCTTATAGCTATTTAGGTAAGGTGATACATTGTATCATGTTGGGCTGGTGTGGGCTAGCTTGTTTTGTGCTGGTGTGGGCCAGCCTGTGTTGGGCTGGTGTGGCCGAGCCTGTGTTGGGCTGGTGTGGGCCAGCCTGTGTCGGGCTGATGTGGGCCAGCCTGTGTTGGGCTGGTGTGGGATTAGTGTGGGCTAGCCTGTGTTGGGCTTGTTGTGACTAAGCCCGTGTCGGGCTGGTGTTGGCTTGGTGTGGGCTAGCCCGTGCCCACCTTGCCCACTGAATACCCACATGGGGCCAATGGGGTCATGTTAGCTGGGAAGTACTTATACAGGGTATTCGGAAAGTTTTCAGACCCCATGACTTTTTCCACATTTTGTTACGTTACAGCCTTATTGTAAAATGGATTCAATTGTTTTTCCCCCTCATCAATCTACACACGATACCCCATAATGAAAAAGCAAAAACAGGTTTTTAGACATTTTGGCAAATGTAAAAAACTACTGAAATATCACATTTACATAAGTATTCAGATCCTTTACTCAGGACTTTGTTGAAGAACCTTGAAGAACCTTTGGCAGCAATTACAGCCCAGAGTCTTCTTGGGTATGATGCTACAACTTGGCACACCTGTATTTGGAGAGTTTCTCCCATTCCTCTCTGCAGATCCTCTCATGCTCTGTAAGGTTGGGTGGGGAGCGTTGCTGCACAGCTATTTTCAGGTCTCTCCAGAGATGTTCAATCGTGTTCAAGTCCGTGCTCTGGCTGCCACTCTGAAGGACATTCAGAGACTTGTCCCGAAGCCACTCCTGTTTTGTCTTGGCTGTGTGCTTAGGGTCATTGTCCTGTTGGAAGGTGAACCTTCACCCCAAGTCCTGAGTGCTTTGGAGTAGGTTTGCATCAAGGATCTCTCTGTACTTTGCTCTGTTCATCTTTCCCTCGATCCTGACTAGTCTCCAAGTCCCTGCTGCTGAAAAACATCCCCACAGCATGCTGGAGCGGCAGGTAGCCTAGTGTTTAGAGTGTTGGACTAGTAACCGAAAGGTTGCAAGATTGAATCCCCGAGCTGACAAGGAAAAATCTGTTGTTCTGCCTCTGAACAAGGCAGTTAACTCACTGTTCCTAGGCCATCATTGAACATAAGAATTTGTTCTTAACTGACTTGCCTAGTTAAATAACAGCTTCCACCATGCTTCACCGTAGGGATGGTGCCAGGTTTCCTCCAGATGTGACGCTTGGAATTCAGGCCAAAGAGTTCAATCTTGGTTTCATGAGACCAGAGAATCTTGTTTCTCATGGTCTGAGAGTCCTTTAGGTGCCTTTTGGAAAACTCAAAGCGGGCTGTCATGTGCGTTTTACTGAGGAGTGGCTTCCATCTGGCCACTCTACCATAAAGGCCTGATTGGTCGAGTGCTGCAGAGATGGTTGTCCTTCTGGAAGGTTCTCCCATCTCCACAGAGGAACTCTGGAGCTCTGTCAGACCATGAGACATCCCGAAAAATTGGTCTTCTCACACAAACGTCCACAAGTGTCCACTCCATTGACAGATGAGACTCTCACAAACACAACTGTGTTCTCCGTTTTTCTCTACGACCCCCACAAGTGCCACGGGACTCATCTGAAGGTTACCTGTACCGGTTTAGAAAATGAATGGAAGTATGGAGGTAGTTTTGTGCCTACCCCAAAAAAAGGGGTTCAATATATGTAAAAATATATATATATATATACATATATATAATATATATATATATATATATACATACTGTATATATTTCCTGAGCTTTCTTATATCTCCTAGATATAGAACAGACACGTGTTCCTTATCATTTAACAAAATCCTTATTCCTTATCATACATTTTTTTCACTGTCATTTTTTCCATTTATGAATGTGTTATTCAATATGTAAAGGCCAAATTCAATATTTTATAAAAAAATGTTTATATTTGTTCTTTATACCTAAAGGGGCCCTGAAATTCTAAATCTAATAGCTAAATGGCCCATGGTATGTCCATCTTAAAACAATTCCATATGGCTGCTTAGACATGCCCCCACCCCTCCAACACCTTAGACTTTTAAGAATTAACGCTTGATCTGATCAACTACCTTAATAGTTGCTAGAGTTCCAGAGCATGTCTTTAAGTCGGATGTCTCAAGACATTGGTATTTAAAGACTTCTTCATTTTCTAAGATATGTCTCAAGATTCCTGAAGACATGGTGATGACTGGGTATGAATCTGCACCTCTGGGGAGATATATTGAGTAAGAGCAGCAGGGCCAATCATGCAAACTGCTGACGTCCACACCACACACTCACATTGAGAAGTGCACACACACACAAAGACGAACAATCAAGCACACAGCCCACACACACAGAAAACACACGCACACACACACACACACACACACACACACACACACACACACACACACACACACACACACACACACACACACACACACACACACACACACACACACACACACACACACACACACACACACACACACACACATAACGAATCTCCATTTCTCTCTGCTTTGCACGTATGAGGAGAGAGAGAAGCAGCATTGATTTCTTCTCTATCTTCCCAGAAAACCCGTTTCCTTGGTGGAAACTGAGACTGAATTATTAATACCTTCATTGCATTTTTATGTTGCTCCCCTGTTAGAAAATAAAGCTTCCTAAATAAGCTGTGGAGTCCTTCACACCGTGTGCTGCTGTGGATCCTCTCTACAGCTGCATGCATACAAACAACAGCAATTACAAACAACAGCAATTACAAACAACAGCAATTACAAACAACAGCAATTACAAACACCAGCAATTACAAACAGCAGCAATTACAAACAGCAGCAATTACAAACAGCAGCAATTACAAACAACAGCAATTACAAACAAAGAGCAATTATAAACAACAGCAATTACAAACAGCAGCAATTACAAACAGCAGCAACTAGAAATTCCAAGGGTACATCATGAGGTTGGAGTAAGATATTTCAGATACAAAGGCCCAACTGACTGGAATCAATTACAGATAGAATTCAGGGTATTACAATCACATAGTTAATTTAAGAAATATATTTTTCAAATGTTAAGAACAAACTGTTTGTGTTTTTAACTAGTAGAAACATCATCATGTGAATATATTTATAAACATGTATGTATGTACAGTATACTGTATATATATTTCAGGTGCTTAGGTTTATTAGTTGTATTAGTAGTTGTAGCGGTAGTTTGTATTACTTGTAGTCCTATTATTAGTTATACAACATAATATGCTGTTAATACAAAATATTATTAGACAGTAGTTACCCGATTATTGTTGTTACTTTGTTTTCTTTTTCTCTCTCTTTTGGACACCCTTGAAAACGAGATGGTGCATCTGAAAAGATTTCATCCTGCAAAATGTCTAAGAAATAAATAAAAACCATGTCCTTCTGTCTCCCTTCATCTCTGGCCTGTGTGTGGCCTGGATGCTGCGGGACGAGTGGGACAGGAACAAAGGGGGCAAAGAGCGAGGGATAAATAGATCATGTAATCGGAGCTGCTGGCAGTGTGGGCAAATTGGCTAACTATAACTAACTGCATTACACACTGATCACCTGGGCCTCTCATGTCCTCCCTCTGTTCCACCTGATAGAAAAGTCAGAGGAAAAGGATCAAAATAAGACACTGCATCCATCACTGCTGCCAACAGGGGCTTCCTGTGGACTAATTGGAAGTAAAGACCTGGGAGAGAGGATGGGATACCTGGTGGGTCGGAGGGAAAATCTCTTAGATTCTTTAATCCTCTTTACCGTAGTGAAACCTCTGATGTGCCTGTCTCCACAACTGTCAGCCAGTCTGTGGGGAGGGCAATGCCAATGTAAGCTGTGCCCGGGCACCTGTGTTGACCCTGCAGCTGCTGGGCACCCATTGTGGCCAGGAATGTGGGCACTGGGTAGAGAATGGAGGGATGGATTGAGAGAGGGAAGGAGGGAGCGGAGGAGAAAGGGTAATGGCTAAGGAGTAATAGCAGCAGGCTCCTAGGCAAAGATGAAATATTTGCAATTCCACAGGGTCCCTGGGCTGCAGGCTCACACTCCATTTGTATGGAAATTAGTTTGTCTTTCTTTTTCTGAGAGCAGAGGAGAGCAATGGAGGGAGGGACGGAGCGAGAGGGGGAGGAAGGGAGAGAGCTAGAGGCAGTGGAGGAGGGTGGACGCCTGTCAAGGATATTGCGATGCCTGCCAATGGAGTTGGAAGGCTGGGCTGGGCTGGGCTGGGGGTTTGGGCCCTGGTTGTTTCTCCACAGCACACATGGATCAAATAAATCTGTGTGTTTATGACAGACTGATCCATGCTCTGGCCGCAGTGGGCTAGGCGGGTTAGTTTTTGGTACAGCCCTTTGTCTGCTATTGAAAAACGCCATTCTCCCTATGCCACAGCTGTGTGAGCAGAGCTTTGATCCACAGCCCATCCCGGTTATCTGCCAGATAATTAGCAGATGTTGTGGAGGGTCTCTGTTTCGACACAGCCTATATTCAGCCTGCTCTGGCTCGAGTGTGAGTGTGTGTCTGTGTGCGTGTGGAATGGGGATAATGCTGTAACTCATCTATTCATGTCCAGCTGCTCTTCTGTGGTACCCTGGATGGGTGAGGTGAATGCATGCCATCTCTCTCTCTGCCTCTCTTTCTTTCTCTCCCTCTCTCCCTGCCGCTCTCTCTTTCTCTCTTCCCTCATTCCTCTCTGACTCACCGCCCTGCGAGCCATGTGAGTCATGGTTCTCATCCCGTGAGATGGACTCTGCTGTCTCTCAACCCGCAAATAGACAGACAGACAGCATGGGAAATGAGAGCAGACAGACATGGGTCACATTATGAGCTCTCTAGGATGAGTCAGATTTGAGCCAGAGAGGAACTGGATGACCTGTGATGAGCATTAATTATACCTACATTCCAAGTTCTTGTTGGTTAGGAAGAGTATTGAGACATAGGCTATTGTTTCAACCTTGCGGACAAGATGCATTACAATTGAATGCATGAAATGGAGAGAGTAAACTGGATCTACAGAAGATATTCAACCTTTCTGACAAAGATAAATGGATGCAACTTCAGTTCTTGGAGGATTTTTTCTTGAACTTTGTCTGAATAACTTTAGATGTGGGTCAGAGTCTGTCTTTGGGTCCAGGTCTCCAGGGCCAGTCAGGCTGCGTTCAGAGACGGGAGCTGCTCTCTCTGTGTTCTGCCAGGCTGCTGTCAGTGACTCAGAGGTGTTGTAACACCACCCAGGCTTTTGTTTTTGTTCCCCACTGAGACATAGCTGGTCTGTCTATCTGCACAGAGATACAGAGATAGCATTCCACTCACTCAGCCTCTCACTAAAGACAACCAAACATTGTTTTCATTTAGTATGGCTCGCGTTGCCTTGGAGACGGATATGACAATGCAGTATGGACCTGATTTAGACAAAGGAAATGTATGTATTTCCTACGCTTTTTGATTCACGCAATCCTCAGTATTTGGTATGCAGACTTACTTTACGCTGGTGTGCAACAGCTGTTTGGGAGTAGCTCCATTATGCACACTGAATACATTTCATTCAAGCGCTGAAAACTCTCCAACTTGATGGCCAACAGATTTCCTCGTAGAGTTTTCATTCAACAGGATTTTCAGTACACTTATCTAGAGCCATCCTTTTAAATACCGTGTACCTTAAACTTTCTTGACAGACTCACTATAGTAGACCAGATCAATTAAATAAAGCCATCAAAGTATAGGCCCATGCACATCTCCGTTTCCGCACCAATTGGCAGATGTAAGAAGGATTTGATCTCGTTGATTATTTTGGGTAAGGAACCTACTTCATAAAAAAATGGTTTTCAGAGCCTTTACACACAAAATATATTGGGGAATCAAAAATACAGTTTTGATTAATCCTGAAAGTTGCCATTCAGTGGTTCAATATTGGAAGGGGAGAAGACTGCAACAGTAAGGGTTTACCTGTAGTCCTATACATCTACCCTAATCCTCAGCGATCATGGAACTGATATGTCTCCAGGGATCATAAGGTAAAATAGATCTAAAACAAATTGTATTCATATTTACAATCCCCTTATCCAAACGGATTTGTCATTTACCTAGCTCTTACCAATACCTCTTATAAATGTATGAATTACATTGCATGGAGAATGGTGTTATTTCTATCGGGGGAAAAAATGTGTTCGCTGTTTTTTCCACTTGGAACCAGCAGGTTGCTCAACCTTACTCGTAATTTCCTCATGTGTAAAGGTGGTGGAATTATTAGGAAATTAAGTCAATGTCAGAATACGGTGTATCTGTAGACACACCTCTGCCACACCTCAATTTCCGTGATCTCCACGCCAAACCAATACCTGGCTGGCACATGCATTTCCCCATACTTAAGTTCAATTTCAGAATACTAGAAAAGTGTCTATAAAGGGAATTACGTTTAATTTACATGCGTGTAGCGGCCAAACACAATACACAGGAGGCTGCTGAGGGGAGGACGGCTCATAATACTGTCTGGAACGGAGTGAATGGAATGGCATCCAACACATAGAAACCATGTGTTTGATGTATTTGATCCCATTCCACCCATTCTGCTCCAGCCATTATCACGAGCCCGTCCTCCCCAATTAAGGTGCCACGAGCCTCCCGTGACACATTATCTGTTAGCAAAGGTGTTAGCTAGAGATGACGTGCAGGGGCTTGCATGGATGTGTAGTCTCGCACGATGTCTACTTTGCTGCTAATTAGCGTTTTCTAATCTGAGAGTACATTGAGCCGAATATATTGATAAAAGTCACCTTGTCCAAGAGATTGACATGGTTATCAAAATGTCACGCCAGGGTAAGACTACACCAAACACAGCATTTCACTACACCGACAATAACATCTGACAATAACATTTGATTTGATTTGATTTATTTAAATTCTTTATAAAATCCCCTAATGGGAAAAACGATTGGAACCATTTCCCTGTTTGACCGCTAGGTATTATGACACTTCCACTGTGGGGCTCTATATGACATTAGATAAGTTCCCATTGGCCAAAGGATGTGACCAGCTGAGGTATTTGAGTCTGTTTGAGGTTATGTTGCTGTGAGTGACATTGAAATCTAGTGCAATTCAAGCAATGACAGGAGAATATTTTCATTACAAAGGATCAAAGCCCTGTTCTCTTTGTTTGTTAATATGCAGGGCACCTCAACTTGCAGATACTAGCACTCTGTTCCAGCATAAGAGGATTAGCTTCGCTTTCATTCTAAACTAGACGACAAAAACAAACAAACAGACAGACAAAATCCAAACAGTTTGAGTTGGAAAAAAGTATTATTTCGTAACACCACAGGAACAAGTCACAGCCAAAGTCATGGTGAGAATGATAGTTATTTAATGTAGGCTAAAGGGTAGATGGTAGATTGCAAATCCACATACCCATGCTATTCTCCCTCACAGCGGCCCCCTCAGCCCTTCTCATCCCCACAGGCCCATTCCACTATGAAAGCCTGCATCATCATCATCATTAGACACTGGCCCTACTGGCCCTCTCACCTCAGAGGTCATCCCTCCTCACTATCAGGTCCCCGGGCCCCGGGCAATGGTCAAGAACCATTGATCTTCAAGGGTGAAAGTTCATGCTGCATGGGCTTGGCCAGTGGTCAAAGGTGAAAGCTGAGTGGGTCAAGTGAGATTGAATGTGCCCGCTTCGTTGCCAGGCCACGGGGTCAGGTTGGCCAGTTCATTTTGCTGCCTTTGTGAGTGAATAGCACCTTACGTCCATCAATGGAACTGTGATTTGTCATTAGATTTTTTAATTTGTAGCCTGCGCATATATCCCTGCTAGATAAGGCTAGGCCACACATATGCACACTCTGGCGGATTGATTTTGGATGGCAATCATCTTGACCTGCAGGCAGGGTGCTGGCTAGGGAATCGTCTGGTCAATAGCCAACAATGGTGGCTGATTTGGTGTTGCTTTCACTGTCTCCCCAACCGCTGCATACCTCATCAACTGGGTCACAAGGCCAATGCTAGCTGTGCATGGACAGGCAAATTTCATCAAAACATCATCAAAGCCTATTCATTTAAACCTTTGTCAATCAAATTGCTACTGGAGAATGTCTCTGGATTTGAACCTTACAAAAACATACAAAACAATTTATCACAACAACTGATCACCCAAAAATATTATGAACCAGTATGGCAGTCTATTGGAAGCACTGCAAAATCCTCTCATTGGAATTACTCCCATCTCCAGCTCGGCGATATCAGCCTTAGAATATCATCCACGTCTAGATCAGAAGCTAAATTGGACAGGTGTCTGTTCCCCCGCACACTGGGCCTCTCTCCCCATCCCCTTCTCCCGCTTGGAAAAGCGGGGATATCATTCGCATTTCATTGGAATTCTCTGGCAGCAAAGGCAGACTTACTCCACTGCAGTCCTACACAGTGGGAAAAAGAGAGAGAGAAGGGGGAGAGAGAGAAGGAGATAGAGCGATGCTCACATGGAACTGTCAGCTTTGACAGGCAGCGAGGGAAGAGGGGCCGGATTGAGGAGAAAGGAATGATTCGGGAGAAAAAAGGAAGAGGGGGCCAGCTACAAAAAGAGGGTATGAGAAATGAAAGAGATAAGAGCGTTTAGAGAGCGCGCGTGCGCGCGCGAGAGAGAGAGAACAATGGAAGGACAGATCTTAGTAGAGACCTTTCTCCGACCTTTAGAATGAGATCTGGGAGATCTGATCTCTGTCCTTCATTCTGCTCACTTTAACCTGGGGGGAGAATCAGACAGTCTCCATGCTCTGTTTACTCTGCTTGCATCGTTAGAGAGCCATACAAGAGTCCCTCTCCTTCTCCTTCTCTCTCCTTTCTCTGTCTCCCCCACGTTCTGCCTGTCACGGCGAGGTGTGTAGGCTGCATTGTGATAGGAATAGATGTTCCCCTAAGCGAGACCTGCAAAAGCCATTTGAAAATCTGCTTAATGGAGAACAGTAGGTAAGGAGTGGGCTGCACGGCTCGATGCTTTTCACTGCTTTCTCTCTCCTTTTCTCCCACTGTCTGTCATTCTCTCCCCATCCCCTTCTCCCACTGTCTGTCATTCTCTCCCCATCCCCTTCTCCCACTGTCTGTCATTCTCTCCCCATCCCCTTCTCCCACTGTCTGTCATTCTCTCCCCATCCCCTTCTCCCACTGTCTGTCATTTTCTCCCCATGCCCTTCTCCCACTGTCTGTCATTCTCTCCCCATCCCCTTCTCCCATTGTCTGTCATTCTCTCCCCATCCCCTTCTCCCACTGTCTGTCATTCTCTCCCCATCCCCTTCTCCCACTGTCTGTCATTCTCTCCCCATCCCCTTCTCCCACTGTCTGTCATTCTCTCCCCATCCCCCACTGTCTGTCATTCTCTCCCCATCCCCTTCTCCCACTGTCTGTCATTCTCTCCCCATCCCCCACTGTCTGCCATTCTCTCCCCATCCCCTTCTCCCACTGTCTGTCATTCTCTCCCCATCCCCCACTGTCTGTCATTCTCTCCCCATCCCCCACTGTCTGTCATTCTCTCCCCATCCCCTTCTCCCACTGTCTGTCATTCTCTCCCCATCCCCTTCTCCCATTGTCTGTCATTCTCTCCCCATCCCCCACTGTCTGTCATTCTCTCTCCATCCCCTTCTCCCACTGTCTGTCATTCTCTCCCCATCCCCTTCTCCCACTGTCTGTCATTCTCTCCCCATCCCCTTCCCCCACTGTCTGTCATTCTCTCCCCATCCCCTTCTCCCACTGTCTGTCATTCTCTCCCCATCCCCCACTGTCTGTCATTCTCTCCCCATCCCCTTCTCCCACTATCTGTCATTCTCTCCCCATCCCCTTCTCCCATTGTCTGTCATTCTCTCCCCACCCCCCACTGTCTGTCATTCTCTCCCCATCCCCTTCTCCCACTCTCCCTCTTCTCTCCCCCCTCTCTCAATGCCCTCTCTTTCACCTCCATGTTCTTCAACCCAACGCCTGTCTTCCTCCACTCCAAATGTTTCTCCTTCCAAATGTTTCTCCTTCCATCCATCCACTTCTCCTCACCCACCTCACTCTCCTTGCCCTCTCTCTCTCTGTCTATCTGTGTCTATGTCTCTCGCTCTCCACCCCCTCTCTCCACTCTGTTCTTCTTTCACTTTCTTTCTTTTTATCTGGGTGCACATTCCTTTCCTCCCACACTCGACATTCTCACTAAATGATTCCAAGTGTCTGGGCCCCGTGCCTCTCCGAGCAGCCGACACACACACAAGCATAGACGCGCACGCGCACGCACACAGATACACACACACATGTACACGCGCATGCACACACGCACACACACACACACACACAGAGCTGTGGGTAGGGGATAACAGGACAAAGAAAGAGAGAGTGCTTCATTAACTCTTAGTAGTGTTCCCCTCAAGCTCACCAAGGAGCAATCCCCTCAGCACAGCGACTGACTGACCTGCTTTTGGCCTCTCTGTGGCCTCCCAGAACACAGACTTGGAGAGAAGGGGAAGGTCCCCCTCTCCCTGCCTCGCTTTCTATTTATTTATCCCACTCACTCAATTTCTTTTCCCTTTTTTTATTTATATTCTCTCTCTCTGATTCTCTCTGTTTCTCTTCTCATGGTGATTTGGGCAGTTATGAACGGCAGGTAGCCTAGTGGTTAGAGCGTGGCCAGGTTGCTGGGTTGAATACCTGAGATGACAAGGTGAAAAATCGGTTGATGTGCCCTTGTGCAAGGCACTTAAATTTAATTTGCTCCAAGAGTACAGTCCTTCTATGGCTGACCCTGTAAAACAGGGGTCTCCAACAGGTCAATCGTGAGCTCACAGTTCACCTTTGAGTAGCAACTAATTCTGAAAAATGTGTGATTTTTTTCAGAATTGTTTAAAGCAATAGTCATGTGTGTGATCATTTCAGCACATTTTGATTGGGACAGTGCCATCGCGCTGATGTGCGACGAGCGTGGTGGACTCCTCTTTATAAATCAATCAATGTCATGTTTTTGTTTTCTATTCCTCTCCGTTCGGATATTTGTTAACAATTAGGCTGTGAAAATGTTAGCTAAAACGAGGTGAGTGCTCATCATCTTTATTTGACTATGCTCACATGTTAGCTGATTTTGCTAGCATGTTATGTAGCTTGCTCTCCACTCACGTAGTAGCCTGTCCTACACCCGACCAAATGCCTGTCTGATAATCAATCAATGTTGTTTTGTTTCACGGAATCTCTGTCTGTATATTTAGTTAAATATGGATGAACGAGTGGAAGTGGTAGCTCATTTATTTGTTTTCTCATCTATCACTGATCAGAAACATTTAGCATCCAATAATATAGCCTGAATCATATATATTCTTTATATTTTGACTCACCACGTAGTGGCCTCATATAATCTATCCACCATCAAGCTGTGAGAGCATGTCCTGTTTTATCTGACTTAACGTAACTTAGTCTACTTCAATATAATCAATCAATCATTCATTTGTGCCATTACTCAGTCATTCATGCTTTTAAATACGCACAATCAAGCATTTTATTATTCTGTAGGCTATAAGATCGGTCTGGGCAGTTGTGCCTGTCAGGTGGCCTGAGAATGAGAACTCTATGCAAACATTCAAGTATCAGACACCTCAAGCTCCCGGCTACTGTCCAATTCAATCCACATTGACATTACAGCTAGTTGGTCACAATTAGCTTAAAAAAACAAACGTAACACAATATCTGTCAATTAATTTCCAGCAATATTGCCTCTGTATGTTTGTGTGGTGTGTGTGGTGTGTGTGGTGTGCAGATTGTCTATCATTCAGTTTGTGTAGACAGTTAGCGTAAATGATAACTGGCTTCTGGGTAGACAGAAAGACTTTCCCCAAAACCTTCTCAATTAAATGTTAACTGTAAAGTAGGCTTACCTGGCAGAATGATATCATGATTATTTGTATCAATTGGATGGGCTTTTGTTTTGCAAACTCTGTCATGACATATGAAGCGGCATGCCACTCTCGCAATTAAAGGGATATTACACCCAAAAAATCAGAATTTGTTATTTTTCCCCCAGCCCTCAAGAATTGTATTCTGATGTGATTTAGTCATTGACATGGAAACAGAACAATTTCATTGGTTCACTATGAATAATTATAATTTAGAAAGTAGAAAACTATCAAAAAACCTCCCAAACCAGGAAAAATTAAACAGAGAAAACAGAATTTGGGAAAATGCAAAGAGAGTGCCTATATGAAAGCTGTCGTGCTAGAAAAGGTTAGAGACCTTTGCAGTAAAACAGCACATTGCACTGCACCTATCTGATGTGGCGTAGTGGTCTCCTGAGTGGCGCAGCGCTCTAAGGCACTGCATCTCATTGATAGAGGTGTCACTACAGACCCTGGTTCGATTCCAGGCTGTATCACAACCGGGCGTGATTGGGAGTCCCATAGGGCGGCGTACAACTGGCCCGGCGGAGTACAACTGCCACAGCGTCATTAGGATTTGGCAGTGGTAGGCTGTCATTATAAATAACAATTTGTTCTTAACTGACTTGCCTAGTTAAATAAAAGAGTAAAAATGTAATGTGACAATAGCAGGTAGGGGGCTGCTGACCCATTGGAGCCTTTCAGACTACAGTTGCTCCTCAATCCCCTTGGGTTAGTTCACTATGTCTGTGGATAATTGGGAATAACTTCCCTAAAAGTATGAATAAATATGGAATATAATGATAAAACAATAGTTTTTCTCTCCATTGCATCAGTCTGGCTAGCCTCCATAGGCAGGCAGCAGAGACAGCTACAGACAGCAAGTTCGTGTTCTGTTGCCTGTCTCTCTGTTCTCCTCACACATCAATAATTAACGTTTGAAGTTGAGTATGAATTATTCACATGCTGATGTCAGACATAAGTGCACTGTGCTCACGTTACAAGGCTGCCCACCCTCTTTGAAATGTACTTAAAAAGATGAGGTACCTCCGCCACCAAGACAAACGGCTAATCCACCTTCACTTTCCCCTGCCTCCTTGTCGCAGTCTTCTATCCCTCCTTATACCCCTCCGCCGTCCCATTTCCAGTCCCTTCACACAAATTCAATTCTCTTTCTTTTCCTTCTTGTCACCTAGATTACATGCGTGTAGAGCGAGGCACCTCTGTTTGAATGAGACAACACAGGGACAAGGATAAGTAGTGGTGGCTGAAAAAGGGGATTTTGGTGCCTATCCTCTAAGTGCACAATGCCGCCAACAATCACACAGACTAATCCCATCGCTTAAAACTCAGGGTATAAACATAGTACTCAGAGCCAGGCAGTACCACCACCACCACCACCACCACCACCACCACCACCACTACCAGTACCACCACACAAAACCAGCTCAGATATACAGTACAATATATATCCCTCCTTATATCGTTCCTCCTCAATCATCCTTCTCCTGTTTGAATCACAACAGTGTGAGGGAGTCTGCGTCATATGCTAATGCATTCTTGTCTTGCCTAGGGGACTATTTAGATACTGTACACACACTGCCTATTTACCCCTGTGTTCAGATAAATCACTTTATTCAGCATGACGTTAATTAAGTATCTGTACTTCTCTCTCTCGGCGCGTCTAAAGCATTATTTGAATTTCTGCATGATGATATAGCCCAGAAGGGACACCAGTGGAGATGATATCATCAGACCGCCACTGACTGACCATTCTATCCTGGGCACAATGATGTGTCCCAGTCTGTAGAAACATCTGAGCCGTAGATGTCTACATCCCACTGTTTGAGAGAGAGTAGGAGGGAAAGAGAGCAAGAGTGAGAGGGAGATAGAACAAGAGAGAGAGAAACAGAGAGAGAAACAGAGAGAGAAACAGAGAGAGAGAGAGAGAGATAGAACAAGAGAGAGAGCAACAGAGAGAGCAACAGAGAGTGAGAGAGAGAGAGAGAGAGATAGAACAAGAGAGAGAGCAACAGAGAGAGCAACAGAGAGAGAGAGAGAGAGAGAGAGAGAGAGCGAGGCGTGGTGACGCACCGCCAGCGTGCGGCTAGGCCAGACATGCCAGAAGCTCCAGGGATAGGGCTGAGGTGTGACAGACCCAAGCCTTGACACAGAACAGGGGACTGGGCCAAGCGTGGGAGACACAGAGCCTGTGGGAAGTGCCCCTGTGTGGGCATAGACTTATCCTCACCCCTCCTCATCGCCCCTCCTCTCCTCTCCTCCACTCTCACTGTGGTTATTTAAAAAAAATATCCTGCCCACACTGCAGACCTAATCGTGGAGAGTGTTTAAGTAAGTGTCATGTAAGAATTGACCACAGCGCTCGCCCAGATAACTGCCATCTACATTTCACAACAAGGCCTTTTTGAAGAAGCCCGGGCAGCTCCCCCTCTAAAACCTATCAGTAAACGTATACACACAACAAGGCCTGGTACAGTCTGAGTAATCAGTACCAGACTAGTGTTTGGTAAACAGAGCAGTGGTGGAGGGAAGTGGGGTGTTACTAGTCGGCCATGATGTCTCTCTCTCTCTCTCTCTGTTAGCAGGCCTGGTAGAGAGACTGGTCAGGGAGAAAGAGAGGGGTGGAGATGGGACATACAGTGGCTGGTAGCTGCAGTGGCGTGTATTCATGGTTGCCAAGGGAAGCCAGGCTTCCCTAAAACATTTTATTTAAAAAAAGAAAGAAAACGTATGAAATAATGTATCTTTCGTCTTTCTGTTTCATAATTTTCCTTCAATTCGCAAATGGCTGAATGTATCTCACCAGAGAAAACATCCGAGCGAGCGAAACAGCTCCCCTCTGTCTCAATATGCATAGCCCATGTATCTGATACTGTCTGGCCAAAAATGATATGACATTGTTGCATTGAATTCAATACCAGGGAGCTATCTGAGCAGCTAACCGATCGCTGCAGCTGTACATAGTCTATTGGTAAATAGCCCACCCATTTTCACCTACCTCATCCCCATACTGTTTTTATTTATTTACTTTTCTGCTCTTTTGCACACCAATATCTCTACCTGTACATGACCATCTGATCATTTATCACCCCAGTGTTAATCTGCAAAATTGTAATTATTCGCCTACCTCCTCATGCCTTTTTGCACACAATGTATATAGACTCCCCTTTTTTTTCTAATGTGTTATTGACTTGTTAATTGTTTACTCCATGTGTAACTCTGTGTTGTCTGTTCACACTGCTATGCTTTATCTTGGCCAGGTCGCAGTTGCAAATTTTATTTATTTATTTATTTTTATTTTACCTTTATTTAACCAGGTAGGCAAGTTGAGAACAAGTTCTCATTTACAATTGCGACCTGGAATGAGTGCCCTGTTCTCAACTAGCCTACCTGGTTAAATAAAGGTGAAATAAAAAAAATATATAAACAAATAAAAAAAATAAAAAAATGTGGTCTCCCTTGTATAAAAGCATAGCCAATCAGCGTTGAGTTAAACTGAGTGAGCTCAAATGTGAATTGTCCTGGTGCCCCCCCCCCCAAAAAAAAACTGTCAAGGGAAGCCAGTTTGGATTTGGCTTCACACCAATCACATCACATCAAAAGCAAAACACAATTGACATAAAAAAAACTGTAATTGTTGCATCTCGTTGTGTCATTGTCCTCCGGTGGCTAGCTAGCTAAAATAATCGTTTTCCTAAATGGATGGAGATGGGAATTTGGACCTGTGGTTTTACTTAATTCTCCGTTCCGGACAGTAATTATTACGGTGATTCTGATCCAAACATTAATCCATACATTGTGCCCCTGGCCTGAGAGGATGGAAGTTGAATATGTAACTAGTTAGATGTAGTAGTCTATGAAAATGTTAACTAGCTGGCTCATTGATGCAAACAAGTATTTTAGTAGGGATTATTTAAGATACTCTTTGAAGAGGTAGGGTTTCAGATGTTTTCGGGAGATGGGCAGGGACTAGCTTCGGGGGGGGGGGGCTGGTTCCACCATTAGGGTGCCAGGACAGAGAAGAGCTTGAAGTGTGCTGAGTGGGAGGGCCAAGAGACCAATGGTGTCAGAACGGAGTACACACACACACACACACACACACACACACACACACACACACACACACACACACACACACACACACACACACACACACATAGAAATCAGCATCATGACATTTAGCTCACATTGATTAGACTAAATCGTTTTTGGTATCTTTAAATTGTCACTGTATTAGCATAGGTCAGTGGTTCCTAAACTTTTTATAGTCCCATACCCCTTCAAACATTTAACCTCCGTACCCCTCTAGCTCCATGGTCAGCACACTCTCAAATTTTGTTTTTTGCCTCGTTGGAAGCCTGCCACACACACACTATATGATACATTTATTAAACATAAGAATGAGTGTGAGTTTTTGTCACAAACCGGCTCGTGGGAAGTGACAAAGAGCTCTTATAGGTCCAGGGCACAAATAATAATATAATAATCAATCATTTTTACACATATATTACATATAAAACATTATTTGTTCATCAAAAATTATGAATAACTCACCACAGGTTAATGAGAAGGGTATGCTTGAAAGGATGCACATAACTCTGCAATGTTGGGTTGTATTGGAGAGTCTCAGTCTTAAATCATTTTCCACACAGTCTGTGCCTGTATTTAGTTTTTATGGTAGTGAGGGCCGAGAATCCACTCTCACATAGGTACGTGGTTGCAAAGGGCATCAGTGTCTTAACAGTGCAATTTGCCAAGGCAAGAAACTCAGAGCGCAGCCCTATCCAGACATCTGGCAGTGGCTTCTGACTAAAATCAATTTTCACAGAATTGCTTGTTGCAATTTTGATGAGGCTCTCTTGTTCAGATAATGGTAAGTGGACTGGAGGCAGAGCATGAAAGGGATAACGAATCCAGTTGTTTGTGTCGTCCGTTTTGGGAAATAACCTGGGTAATTACGCACCCAACTCACTCAGGTCCTTCGCTATATCACATTTGACATTGTCCTTAAGCTTGACTTCATTTGCACACAAAAAAATCATACAATGATGTGAAGACATGTGTGTTGTCCTTGTTAATGCAGACAGAAAAGAGCTCCAACTTATTAATCATAGCCTCAATTTTGTCCCGCACATTGAATATATCCTAGATTCAGATCATTCAGGCGAGAAAAAAACTTCACCCAGTTAGGCCAGTCGTGTGAGAAACTCGACATAATGCAAGCGGTCAGACATGTGAAAACTATGGTCAGTAAAGAAAACTTTAAACTCGTCTCTCAATTTTTAAAAAACGTGTCAATACCCTTGATAACCAGCGCACTTCTGTATGTTGTAAAAGCGTTACATGGTCGCTGCCCATATCATTGCATAATGCAGAAAATACACAAGAGTTCAGGGGCCTTGCTTTAAACAAAGTTAACCATTTTCACTGTAGTGTCCAAAACGTCTTTCAAGCTGTCAGGCATTCCCTTGGCAGCAAGAGCCTCTCGGTGGATGCTGCAGTTTACCCAAGTGGCCTCGGGAGCAACTGCTTGCACATGTGTTACCACTCCACTATGTCTCCCTGTCATGGCTTTTGCGACATCAGTACAGATACCAACATATCTTGACCACCAAAGTCCATTTGATGTCACAAAGCTGTCCAGTACTTTAAAAATATCCTCTCCTGATGTCCTGGTTTCCAAAGTTTTTCAGAATAGGATGTCTTCCTTAATTGACCCCCCATAAAAGTAGCGGACATATACCAGGAGCTGTGCGAGCTGTAACACATAGAATTCACTCGCTTGTATGCGAAGCAGTAATTGTTTCAAAATATCTCCTGCTATGTCACTGGTGCGTCGTGAAACAATGTTGTTTGATGAAGGCATTGTCTGTATTGTTTTTTGGCCTTTTCCCCCAGCATTGTCCCAGGCATATCCCCGGCAACAGGAAAATTAAGTCCTCTACAATAGTGTGGGCTTGCCTGTCCTAGCCATCCGGTAGCTCACCATATAAGACGCTTCTAGCCACTTCTTATTAATGGTATCTGTTGCTTTTATAGACGTCTTACTACTCAAAAGTCATCTTTATTCTCACTCAAATGTCACACTGGGCGCATCACATCATTTCAATGTGGAAATGTGGGTAATATTTGGTTGAGATGTTGATCAATGAGATTTCACCAGCTCAAAAAGGACAGCCAGAAGTTTGTTAAATTCCTATATGTTTGTAACGAATCTCTTCTTCATCTGAGGAAGAGTAAGAAGGATCGGACCAATATGCAGCGTGGTAAGTGTTCGTCATAATTTATTGACTGAACACACAAAAAAAATAACAAAGTGAAATAGAAGAAACTAAACAGTTCTGTAAGGTGACATACACTAAACAGAAAACAATCACCCACACCCAAAATGGGGAAAACAGGCTACCTAAGTATGATTCCCAGTCAGAGACAATGATCGACAGCTGCCTCTGATTGAGAACCATACCAGGCCAAACACAGAAATACAACATAGAAAAAAGAACATAGACTACCCACCCCAACTCACGCCCTGACCAAACTAACACAAAGACATAAAAAAGGAACTAAGGTCAGAACGTGACAATGTTATCACTATGCTTTCAACATTCTAAAAGCACATCCAAATTCAAATGGCAAAAACATTCATATGTTTTTATTTATTTGTCATCTAAATGTGTTATTACAATGCTTTCAACCATTTAAGGGAAGAGAAAGGGAAAGGGCATTCAATAACAGACGGAACAGACAAGGTTAACTTTGATTTCATGCAAGTAAAGATCAGCAAAATCCAACTTATTACATGGAATGCAAAGATATACACAAATAATACATTAACTGATGACATTTTCTTTAGAAAGGGACACAAGACAGGGATGTCCTCTCTCCCCCCTCCTGTTTGCACTGGCAATTGAACCTCATGCAGAAAGAATTAGACAGGACCCACATGTAACAGGTATCAGTAATGGTAAACATTAATTTAAACTAAACTGACTTGCAAATGATCTCCTGATATACCTGACCAATATTGAAATCTCAATGCCCCTCTTGCAAAAAAAAAAATTCAGAATACTCTAAAATCTCTGGATACTGTATAAAATTCACAAGAGAAAAATGACAATAGGATAAAGAAAAACAATAACTCATAATCTACAGTAATCCTTTAAGTGGACCAAAAAAATAATCAAATACTTAGAATGCTTAATAAGTGACAACAAACAACAAATATATAAAGATGACTTTATCCCATTACTCAACCGTATGAAAGCAGATCTAATTAAATGGAACAATCTTCCCATAAACATTATAGGTAGAATAAACCTTGTCAGAATGGCATGGCTCCTAAAGTTTATATATTTATTCTCAGTAATACCAATTACGCCAACGGAGACATTCTTTAAAAAAGTACACTCGGTCATAACAGACTTTAAGAAAAATTTGAATTTAAATAGGCAAATAAAACTCTACATCTTCCTAAATCTGAGGGTGGATTTAACCTTCCGGACTTGGAATTGTATCAACTCTCCACCCAGGGCTTGAAATGCACCAAAGAGGAATAATAGGCACATTATGGAAACATGCTCATCCCAAGAATATTTTAACATGTCTAATACACAAGAGAAAAAATACAAATTTTACAGCACAATGGCAGAGTCATGTCTTAAGTGTAAAACTAACAATTACTCTATAATCCATGCATTCTGGGAATGCTAAACAGTCCACAAGTTATGGGCGGAGTTAGAAAGTTGGTTGTCAGAAGTATTACAATGTGAATGTATGTTTAATCTGTCTGTCTGCGTATTTTAAAACATGGCATATGAGGGTACAGTGAGATACCGATGGGTCGGACGACACCTTTCTCATCAATCATCTTGAAAAAAATGTATACTTAAAAACGGGAACTTAACCAATCCACCATTGTTAACACAATTGAAAGGTCAAATGCTTCATTTTTTTATAAAAGTGTGTGGGTAACAGAGAGAAACAGAATGGTGCAGTTTGAGGCCATGTGGCGGAGAGTGATGGGGACACTGGAGATGTGGGTGTGAGCAGGTGGGTCTGGGCAGCAGTGATGTTGTGGATGTTTGTGTGCGTCTGTATGTTGTGCGTCTGTATATTGTCGTTTGTATGTATGTGGATGTTTTGTATTGTTTACAAAATACATTTACAAAAGGAAAGGGAACACATAGTCCGTTGCACAGCTGACCGCATTCAACCTAAATGTGTCTTCCGCATTTCATCCAACCCCTCTGAATCAGAAAGGTACGGGATTGCATTTAAAATCACAACAAAGTTCAAATAGGAATACAATGCCAGATATGTTGTATTTATACAACAAATGAATGTGTTATTACTGTGCTTCATCTAATAGCAGAACCAAATGACCTGGATTGTAGTTGATATTACATTAAAAGTACATCATGAAAGAGATCAATGCTGTTCGAGATTCTGTGCAGATTATTATAGCAATTGTGAGGATTTCCACAGATCTGTGACCTTTGCATGCTATGTTGAACATGCACGCTGTCTATGATTACAGAAGAGGACATTTATATTTACAGTAACCTCATAATGTGGCCATGGAAGTGTTACTCTTTTTAAGGTTGAATAAATACTGTTACATTAGTTTGTAAGATAGCTATTAACTGTTTTAGAAAAGTAATATTGAATTGTGTCACGTTGGTATGAAGGGATCGTGAGACAGGCGAAGGAATGCATAATAGGGGTTTTTATTTCCCAAATGACATTGTGTCGTGTAAAGGCACGGGGACGAAGACCAAACAAACACGTTATACAAAACACAGGGATGAAACCCAAACAAAAGAGCCAGGAGTTCCCCAAATAAATACACAACCGCACAATGATTATCACATGGGACGAGACCCGTAATCATCTGCACAATATATGAGGCACAAAAGCCAAAAACAACACAAGTACTCACACAAACCAACGGACATTGGAACAATAATCAACAGGACAATGGTGAACAAAAGGCACACTTATACAATTACTAATCAAATGGGAATAGGGACCATATGTGCATAATGACAGTGCCCCCCCCCCCCCCCCCCCCGGTTTTGACATAAACCAGCTTGAGAATCTTTGGTAAGACTTGAAAATGGCTGTCTATCAATGATCAACAACCAACTTGAAAAAGCTCAAATAATTTTACAAAGAATAATGTGCAAATATTGTACAATCCAGGTGTGAAAATCTCCTTTTCTATGCACGCCTTTCCTACACACATCTCAGTAGTTGGTATTTAGACTCTGTGAAGGTGCATAATGGGCTTTGCAGGCTTGGTTCCCTTGCGCTCACTGATAAATGTAATTCAACCGCTGAAAACACTTCCACTTGCTGGCCGGCAGAGTATTCATTCAATAGGGGTTTCAGTTGATCATGTATCAGTTTTACATTTATCTTACGCCATCCCTTTAAAGACATTGTACAATTTAATTCAAACTTTGTCAACAGAGTAGAGAGAGAACAGGTTCGGAAAATAGGAATCAATGAAAGTATATGTATATGGATATTAGTCTCGGTTTCAACACTACCTGGTAAATTAAAAAAATACTCTGATCTTGTTGATTATTTAGGCACATTTTGGGGTTAGGAAGATATGTGTGAATCATTGAAAAAAATGGTTTGGAGAGCCTTCACGCACTAAATATATTGATGAATAAGAAATACAGTGGTTTGATTAGTTCAGAATATTGCCACATTCAGTTCTTTAACCCATGGCACTGTTGGAAGATTAGTGTACATAGAATTAAAATAGGTAGAACAGCGTGCAAAAGTAGGCTATTACCCTCCTCTATTGCCTGAACTAACTATGGAACTGTGTGATGACACAGCTAAGTGTTGCGCCATGAGTTGGGTTTAAACTGTTACGACTTGGTCTGCGCTCCATAACGATTTAATTCATGTATTTTTTATGGTGTCAACTGTTTATAATGATCCTCAGCAACAACCACACGACCGCGGCGGCGTTTACAGAGGAAGTAAATGAAGGTGAACTAAACAATGGAATTAAATTGAATGATAATGGAGGCTGTACAAACTGAAGGTAACTAACAGTAAATTGGCAGTTGAATATGTGTTGTTATTAGGCCTACTGAAGGTTGATACTCATAGTGGCTAATATTGAACATGCTAGAAATAGGAAACAGAGACAATCGTAGTAGCCATCCATACCGACTGCAATTTTCTCTGCTACCGCAAGGCAATAGGGCCAAAAGGCTCCTTAACAGCTTCTACCCCCAAGCCATAGGACTGCTGAACAATTAATGAAATGGCCACCGGACTATTTACATTGACACTCCCCCATCCATTTGTTTTGTACACTGCTGCAACTTGCTGTTTATTATCTATGCATAATCACTTCACCCCTACCTACATGTACAAATGACCTCTAACCTGTACCCCCACACACGGACTCAGTACCAGTACCCAAATCAAATCAAATGTATTTATATAGCCCTTCTTACATCAGCTGATATCTCAAAGTGCTGTACAGAAACCCAGCCTAAAACCCCAAACAGCAAGCAATGCAGGTGTAGAAGCACAGTGGCTAGGAAAAGCTCCCTAGAAAGGGCAAAACCTAGGAATAAACCTAGAGAGGAACCAGGCTATGAGGGGTGGCCAGTCCTCTTCTGGCTGTGCCGGGTGGAGATTATAACAGAACATGGCCAAGATGTTCAAATGTTCATAAATTACCAGTATGGTCAAATAATAATAATCACAGGGTCGAGGGTGCAGCAAGTCAGCACCTCAGGAGTAAATGTCAGTTGGCTTTTCATAGCCGATCATTGAGAGTATCTCTACCGCTCCTGCGTCTCTAGAGAGTTGAAAACAGCAGGTCTGGGACAGGTAGCATGTCCGGTGAACAGCTCAGGGTTCCATAGCCACAGGCAGAACAGTTTAAACTGGAGCAGCAGTACAGCCAGGTGGACTGGGGACAGCAAGAAGTCATCATGCCAGGTAGTCCTGAGGCATGGTCATAGGGCTCAGGTCCTCCAAGAGAGAGAAAGAAAGAAAGAGAGAAAGAGAGAATTAGAGAGAGCATACTTAAATTCACACAGGACACCGGATAAGACAGGAGAAATACTGCAGATATAACAGACTAACCTTAGCCCCCCGACACATAAACTACTGCAACATAAATATTGGAGGCTGTGACAGGAGGGGTCAGGAGACACTGTGGCCCCATCCGATGACACTCCCGGACAGGGCCAAACAGGAAGGATATAACCCCACCCACTTTGCCAAAGCACAGCCCCCACACCACTAGAGGGATATCTTCAACCACCAACTTACCATCCTGAGACAAGGCCAAGTATAGCCCACAAAGATCTCCACCACGGCACAATCCAAGGCGGGGCGCCAAACCAGACAGGAAGATCACGTCAGTGACTCAACCCACTCAAGTGACGCACCCCTCCTAGGGACAGCATGGAAGAGCACCAGTAAGCCAGTGACTCAGCCCCTGTAATAGGGTTAGAGGCAGAGTATCCCAGTGGAGAGAGGGGAACCGGCCAGGCAGAGACAGCAAGGGCGGTTCGTTGCTCCAGTTCACCAGCTTCCGTTCACCTTCACACTCCTGGGCCAGACTACACTCAATCATAGGACCTACTGAAGAGATGAGTCTTCAATACAGACTTAAAAGTTGAGACCGAGTCTGCGTACATGGGTAGGCAGACCATTCCATAAAAATTGAGCTCTATAGGAGAAAGCCCTGCCTCCAGATTTTTGCTTAGAAATTCTAGGGACAATTAGGAGGCCTGCGTCTTGTGATCGTAGCGTACGTGTAGGTATGTACGGTATGTACGGCAGGACCGAAAGACAGCTAGGAGCAAGCCCATGTAATGCTTTGTAGGTTAGCAGTAAAACCTTGAAATCAGCCCTTGCCTTAACAGGAAGCCAGTGTAGGGAGGCTAGCACTGGAGTAATATGATCAAATTGTTTGGTTCTAGTCAGGATTCTAGCAGCCGTATTTAGCACTAAATACACAGTAGTCTAACCTAGAAGTGACAAAAGCATGGATTAATTTTTGGACAGAACATTTCAGATTTTTGCAATGTTATGTAGATCGACAAAAACTGTCCTTGAAACAGTCTTGATATGTTCGTCAAAAGAGAGATCAGGGTCCTGAATAACGCTGAGGTCTTTCACAGTTTTATTTGAGACGACTATAAAACCATCAAGATTACTTGTCAGGTTCAACAGAAGATCTCTTTGTTTCTTGGAACCCTGAACAAGCATCTCTGTTTTGTCCAAGTTTAAAAGTAGAAAGTTTGCAGCCATCCACTTCCTTATGTCTGAAACACAGGCTTCCAGTGAGGGCAATTTTGGGGCTTCACCATGTTTCATTGAAATGTACAGCTGTGTGTCATCCGCATAGCAGGGCAAGTTAACATTACGTTTTCATATTACATCCCCAACAGGTAAAATAGTGGTCGACAATAGTGGTCCTAAAACGGAACCTTGAGGAACACCGAAATATACAGTTGATTTGTCAGAGGACAACCCATCCACAGAGACAAACTGATATCTTTCCGACAGATAAGATCTAAACCAGGCCAGAACTTGTAGACCAATTTGGGTTTCCAATCTCTCCAAAATAATGTGGTGATCGATGGTATCAAAAGCAGCACTAAGGTCTAGGAGCACGAGGACAGATGCAGAGCCTCAGTCTGACGCCATTAAAAAGTCATTTACCACCTTCACAAGTGCAGTCTCAGTGCTATGATGGGGTCTAAAACCAGACTGAAACATTTTGTTTACATTGTTTGTCTTCAGGAAGGCAGTGAGTTGCTGCGCAACAGCTTTTCAATTTATTTTGAGAGGAATGGGAGATTCGCTATAGGATGATAGTTTTTTATATTTTCTGGGTCAAGGTTTGGCATTTTCAAGAGAGGCTTTATTACTGCCACTTTTAGTGAGTTTGGTACACATCCGGTGGATAGAGAGCCGTTTATTATGTTCAACATAGGAGGAAGCAGCTCTTTCAGTAGTTTAGTAGGAATAGGGTCCATTATGCAGCTTGAAGGTTTAGAGGCCATGATTATTTTCATCATTGTGTCAAGAGATATAGTAATAAAACACTTGAGTGTCTCCCTTGATCCTAGGTCCTGGCAGAGTTGTGCAGACTCAGGACAACTGAGCTTTGGAGGAATATGCAGATTCAAAGAGGAGTCCATAATTTGCTTTCTAATGATCATGATCTTTTCCTCAAAGAAGTTCATGAATTTATTACTGCTGAAGTGAAAGCCATCCTCTCTTGGGGAATTCTGCTTTTTAGTTTGCTTTGCGACAGTATCAAAAATACATTTTGGATTGTTCTTATTTTCCTCAATTAAGTTGGAAAAATAGGATGATCGAGCAGCAGTGAAGGCTCTTCGATACTGCTAGTCGGAAGACTTCCAGTTTGGTGTGGTGCCATTTCCGTTCCAATTTTCTGGAAGCTTAATTCAGAGCTCGGGTATTTCCTGTTTACCAGGGAGCTAGTTTCTTATGACAAATGTTTTTACTTTTTAGGGGTGTGACTGCATCTAGGGTATTGCGCAAGATTAAATTGAGTTCCTCAGTTTGGTGGTTAACTGATTTTTGTCCTCTGCCGTCCTTGGGTAGGCAGAGGGAGTCTGGAAGGGCATCATGGAATCTTTGGGTTGTCTGAGAATTTATAGCACGACTTTTGATGATCCTTGTTTGGGGTCTGAACAGATTATTTGTTGCGATTGTAAACGTAATAAAATGGTGGTCCGATAGTCCAGGATTATGAGGAAAAACATTAAGATCCACAATATTTATTCCATGGGACAAAACTAGGTCCAGAGTATGACTGTGGCAGTGAGTAGGTCCGGAAACATGTTGGACAAACCCCACTGAGTCGACGATAACTCCGAAAGCCTTTTGGTGTGGGTCTGTGGACTTTTCCATGTGAATATTAAAGTCACCAAAAATTTGAATATTATTGCTATGACTACAAGGTCCGATAGGAATTCAGCGAACTCAGTGGAGGAATGCTGTATATGGCCCAGGAGGTCTGTAAACAGTAGCTATAAAAAGTGAGGCTGCATAGATTTCATGACTAGAAGATCAAAAGACGAAAACGTCTGGGGTTTTTGTAAATTGAAATATGCTATTGTAAATGTTAGCACCAGCCTTTGCGGGATGCGCAGGGGGATATGGTCACTCGTCTAACCAGGAGGTGAGGCCTCATTTAACACAGTAAATTCATCAGGCTTAAGCTATGTTTCAGTCAGGCAAATCACATCAAGATTATGATCAGTGATTAGTTCATCAACTAGAACTGCCTTGGAAGTGAGGGATCTAACATTAAGTAGCCCTATTTTGAGATGTGAGGTATCACAATCTCTTTCAATAATAGCAGGAATTGAGGAGGTCTTTATTCCAGTGAGATTGATAATGCGAACACCGCCATGTTTAGTTTTGCCCAACCTAGGTCGAGGCACATACACGGTCTCAATGGGGATAGCTGAGCTGACTACACTGACTGTGCTAGTGGCAGACTCCACTAAGCTGGCAGGCTGGCTAACAGCCTGCTGCCTGGCCTGCACCTTATTTCATTGTGGAGCTAGGGGAGTTAGAGCCCTGTCTGTGTTCGTAGATAAGATGAGAGCACCCCTCCAGCTAGGATGGAGTCCGTCACTCCTCAACAGGCCAGGCTTGGTCCTGTTTGTGGGTCCCAGAAAGGGGCAGAAAACAGTTTTCAACCAGCGATTGAGTTGTGAGACTCTGCTGTAGAGCTCATCACTCCCCCTAACTGGGAGGGGGCCAGAGACAATTACTCGATGCCGACACATCTTTCTAGCTGATTTACATGCTGAAGCTATGTTGCGCTTGGTGACCTCTGTTTCATCCTGACATCGTTATTGCTGTTTTATTGTCTTAATTTTTTATTATTTTTACTTTAGTTTATTTGTTAAATATTTTCTTAACTGTTCTTGAACTGCACTGTTGGTTAAGGGCTTGTAAAGTAAGCATTTCACTGTCTACACTTGTTGTACTCGGCTCATTTGACAAATAAAGTTTGATTTGATTTGAATGGCTGACCAAGATGATTCTAACATGTATTGACTCAGGGGTGTGAATATTTATGTAAATTAAATACTGTATAATTAATTTTGTCACATTGTCTTTATTGGGAATTGTGTGTAGACGGGTGAGAAATCAATTTTGAATTCAGGCAGTAACACAACAAAATGTGGAATAAGTCAAGGGGTATGTATGTATACTCTCTGAAGGCACTGTATATATCATGGTGGCAAATGAACAAACGGGTTATAGAGAAAACAATGCAATTATCACAACACCGGTTGTAATATGGCTTTTTAACTGGCTCGGCTTCCCCATTGATTTTACCCACGCACCGCTACTAGAGGGCTGTGGTCAGAAAGCTCAGTCAATGGGGCATGTAATGACAAAACCATACAGACGAGAGGTTTTGTGGCAGTCAAAGTATGGTTTGAACACATGGATAGTGCTGTCCGACACAAATGGATCACAGTATAAAACAATATTTATGTAAGCTTCACATCAGTGGGATATTGATTTCGGTGAAGAATGGTAATATTTGGAACATGGTAGTAATGGAACAACCTAATATAATGTAAATCATATTTTCAGACTGAGTTTACTCTGATTACATGAGAAAAACACATTGATTCATGATACATTTAATGTTGTAGCTGTTGAAGGCCCAGTGCAGTCAAAAACTAGAATTTCCAGTGTTTTATATATATTTCCACAATATCATGTTGGAATAATTGTGAAAATGATGATAGTGTAAGAGCTCTTTGAAAAGATAACAGCTAATTGTCAGTTTTCCCCACCCCATCCGACCACTTCCAGACAGTCCTAGCAAAATTCTTGCTTGAGAAATTGCTCTTTGCTAAGAAGCTATTTGTGTTTCTTTTTGACCATTGTAATTGAAAACAATCACAGTAAGTTACTTAATTTATACCCAGAAATGATTTGATATTGAGGTAAGAACTGCATTGGACCTTTGAAAGAAATAAGAGGAAGCAACCCCATAGAGAAAAACAACAGTGGTATAGGATGGGAAGTGCAGTTTTGTTGACATCTGCAAGTAGTTCTGAGTCCTCTCTCTCTTTGCCCAGTCATGGTTTATCGCTCTGCGAAGCTGAAAAGATTACTTCTGTTGAGAACCCCTGGACAAAGCAAACAGAGTCAACACACAAGGAGGAGAGGCCATTTTCAAAGATCCCTTAAAATAGAAGATAAGATAGTTTTTTTTAAAACTAAACTTTAGTATCAGAGAGCCAACCAACCAATCTGAAGGTCACCAATAAAAGTGCCTGCGCTGTGTGCCGGGGTCTGTGGTGTGTGGTCAGCATTTAGTTTCTTTGTTAAAAAGCTCAACACAAAAGGGTAGCTTCCTGTGCTGGGCGACCAGGGAGCAGTACCCTAGTTCAGCATTCACCAGGATTTTATTCAACAATCACTGCTCAAGAGCATTGTCAGCCATGCAGTTCTTTTCTTTTGCTCTGTCTCTCTCTCTCTCTCTGTGGTTTGATGTGTCAGCAGCCGGGCCTCACAGATCTTCATCTCCGGCAGAGAGACAGAAAGGTTAAAGACTTCAGGAAATGGCCCCCAGCCACATGTTGGGCTGGGTGAGATGTGCTTGGTTCTTGCCAGGACCAAACTTAGAACCGGGGCCAGGAAGTAACCTGAAGAGAAAATGTTTATCTTTACTCTTTCGAAGTCCAGCTGAGTCCTTATCATTTCATGTACAGTGCCTCCAGAAATGATTCATACCCCTTTACTTATTCCACATTTTGTTGTGTTACAGCCTGAATTCAAAATGGAATAAATGTATGATTTTCTCACTCATCTACGCACAATACACCATAACAACAAAGTGAAAACATGTTTTTAGAAATGTTTTCAAGTTGATTGAAAACACAGAAATATCTCATATCTAATTTACTACCAATTGGTGACCTTATTTGCGAAGGAATTGGAAAATCTCCCTAGTCTTTGTGGTTGAATCTGTGCTTACAATCCACTGTTTGGCTAAGGGACCTTACCGATAATGCAACTTATTAAGTGACTTGTTAAGCACATTTTTACTCGCTTGCCATCACAAAGGGGTTAAATACTTATTGACTCAAGACATTTCAGCGTTTCATTTTTTATTAGTTAGTAAACATTTAGAAAAAATAATTCCACTTTGACATTATTGGGTATTGTGTGTAAGCTGGTCACAAAAATAAATCCTAATTTAATACATTTTAAATTCAGGCTGTAATATAGCAACATTTGGAAAAAGTCACGGGTGTGAATACTTTCTGAAAGCACTGTAGATAGATAGTACATCATGTCTGCTCCCGGTGCCCTCTCGCCGCAGTGACTCATGTGTGATGTAATTCTCAGTCAGTTCTCTGCTGCATGCTGTTTAGATGGGTCGCAGGCTGTCTTTGGTAGCTACATTATGTAATTTATCCTGAGAGCAAGTCGCATTCTAGAGCTGTTGTGGCCTCTGTCCTGGCCCGCCTGCAGCATCCCCCTGTGTCGCCATTGGCAGTAGTATATCTCTACCCCAGTGTTTTCTCATTCTCTCTTACTGCTGAATTGCAGGGCAGAGAGGGACAGACAAGAGGGACAGACAGAGCCCTGCCCTGTGTGTGTGTACTCTTGTGCGTACGTGTGGGTGTGTGTGTGTGTGTGAGAGAGAGAGAGAGAGAGAGAGAGAGAGAGAGAGAGAGAGAGAGAGAGAGAGAGAGAGAGAGAGTGTGCCTAAGTGCATGCATGCGTGCATAAGTGCTGTCTACGTGCATCTGTGCGTGTGTGTCCCTAGACCCAGCCAGGCCCATTACTCACCGGGCTGTGTGACGCTATGATCCCGGCAGGGCCTTGAGCCAAGCCTGCGGCGGTTCCAGGAGGAGCTCGCTAACTCCAGAACCTTTACATGCCATCAGGCCGAGTGGTGGAAACAGAGAGCTGGCAGTGGCCGCAGCTACCGTTAATATTGTGGAGTGTCAGGGGGCAGCAGGCGGCTATCATCACCTGGCTCTCTGCTCTCAGCTCCACCGTGGCACCGGCCCCATAAAGGGTATGGCAGATGTGACTCACTTACACTACGTAGTCTCAGGACAGAACAGGGGGAGCCGTAATGGGTCCACAGACGCACAGACCTACCTCAGCTCCCAATGACACTCCAAGCCACTAACGTCATACCACCCCGACAGACATGCCTTGTGAAATAAAATAGCCTAACACCCCATGACCAGGAGAGGAAATAACTAGCCAGGCGTTGTGCATCGCTGCTCTACTGAAAATCAGGCAGAGAATCACTGTGGAGTGGAAAGACACACACACACACACACAAAATCACACTCCAAGTATAGCATATGAAAATAGATGAGGGAATATAGGTTGGGGCAATGGTTCCTAATTTTTTTTGGTTACTGTACCACCAAATACATTTTGCTCTGCCCGGAGTAGCCCTGAAGTTCCCCCTCACGTGCATTTGACCAGCAACCCTATGGATACATGAGTCTTCTCAAGTACCCCCTGTGGATAGGCCAAGTACCCCCAGAGGTCCTAGTACCCCTGGTTGAGAACCACTGGGTTGGGGCACGGTAGTTTGTTATGACACAAAACAACAGGCGGGGTGGAAAAAAAACATACTAAAGGGGAAACGAGAGAATGTCCAAATTAAAGATAAATAATGTCCAGCAGTTAGGATAATATCCACCTAAACTCCTTGACCAGAGAGGCCTGATCTTGGAGAAAAAGCCTGCACTCGCAATTTATGTTAGCAATAAAGACTCATTGAGCGAAAGGGAAATGAGTGTGTCCAAAAATTATTTAAGAACAAGTTAAAAAGAAAATGGAAAATGGAGAATGAACACAAATATCAATCGGCCCCATAAGCTCCTTTTTCCTTTAACCATTAGAAACTCCCTAAAGATAAACCAAGTCAAAGACATTTTGTGAAATGTATGTTATTCTGTGGGCTGACTCTCGCCGTTTCTAGAGTTGTCTGTCCTGACTTCCTGTAGCTAGTTCTACAAGGGGAGAATGTACAATAGCGCTGGTCAGGGTTTGCTTAAGGCCAGGGCCATGTGTGTGTTGACACAGCTGCCAAAGGAGGCGAAAGACGAGAGAGAGGGAGGGAAGTGAGGGAGCGGGAGGGAGGGAGGGAAGTTTGGGTAAAACTGCCTTGAGCTTTGGGGTCAGGGGCGATGATGATGGTAAGATGTAATACATTTGGAGGTGGGAGAGCTTGTGTCAAAGAGGGCGAGAAATGTGACTCCCTCAGAACAGGGAATGTTAGCTTCCTGTACACACAATGATGTCTGTTTATATCATGTGTTTTTTCGCTGAGTGTGTGTGTGAGTGTGTATGTGTGTTTGTGTGCGCATTCGTCCGTGTGTACGCGCGTGTTAGGTTCAGGCTTGAGTATACCAGCATGCGTATGTGCATGCATTTCTGTGTGTGTGTGTGTCTACACATGGGAAAGGGGCAGTCAGGCTCTCTGTTTTCATCATTATCATCATTCATCCTTCAGTGTTACCCCTTGCTCTGTCATCAGCACGCTGTTTGTCCGTGTCGGGATTAAAAGGCTTTTCGGCCAGAGGAAGCTTGAATGGTACTTAGCTGAGGTTGCTTTCACCCTGCAGAAAACTACCTTTGTCCATGCCAAACCTCATGTTTCTCACTACACTACAAATCTGTTGAGATGGAATTGCATAGTGCGCTAATGGGTTTTCACAACAATAACACAATGGAGTAATGCTTCTTCATCCACTTGAATGTCTAGGTTTCCTCAATCATTAAACAACATTTTGTCTGGGTTACACTTGGATCAATCAGGCAATTGCAAGATTAGTCTAGCATTGTCTAGTTTTAATTGAAGCGGTAGGTTTTCAGTAGATTGACAAAGAGAGAGAGCGAGATAGAGGCGCTTCTCCCCTCCAGAGGTGATGTAACGCCTCATTATCCTCCCAGAGATAACAAAGAGAAGAAGTCACACTGTCAAAGAAGTCAGACACAAAGTGATTGAAATACCAGGGGGCAGAAACTCCCTGCTCTCGCACTGGAAATACCAGTCAGACTCAACTTTACTTACATACCAGCAATAGTGAACACCACAGAGGCACATACTCCATTACTCACCCACTGACACCAAGCAGACAACAACGATACCAAACATTCAGAAACTTGCCTCCCTCTGTAGTGGTCAGCATCCACTAGACTGTGAAGAAAGGACACAGTAGGACTTGGAAACGCAGTGAACTTGATTAGCGTTCCATTAAAAATAAACAGCCAATTTTTGGGACACTTCCGTCAATCACAGAAAAATCACTCTTAAGAGAATACAACCTTTCGGAATTTTTACAATGGAAGCTGTGCTTATGGGACCATTGGTCACAACCTATCGTTCAATTTGATTTACCAAAACTGACATTGAAATCAAGGAAAAATAAATGACGTCGTGTGACTAGATTATTGCTCTCAGTCAAATTAGGCTCTGGATATTAATGTAATTATCTAGCACTTCACTGGGTAGGAGAGGTGGGGGGGGGGGGGGGGGACAAGATTTCATGCAGAAAATTTATTCCACTGTCAATATCATTTAGATCTGTGTGGATGAGCAGTGGAGGAGGTGAGGAGGGGTCACATATTGCAGCTCAATCATACTGACTCCTTCAATCTTAGACTTAAAGCTTTGATGCTGCTATGACAAAATAGCTTTTTTTTCTCACCATAGTGATTTTCATCCAAATGTGATTTTCTCAAAATATACTAGATCATGATATTTGTAGTATTTTGGAGTGTTCATAATATGAGTGTAAATGGTGTTACCATCTCAAGAATCTTAAATCATTAGTGCTGTTCTAGTCCTGGTGAGAATAGGTCAATGCACACAGATTTCCTGGAATTTGAGAATGGTGAGATGGTTCTCCATTCTATCTCTCTCTTTCCTTCTGTGAGTGGTTGGTGCTCTGCCTCTCCTCTCTTCTCATTCCACCCAAGATTACATCTCTCCAGTTCCTTTCATTTCCTGCCTTGAACTTCATATGAACCCATGCATTCGCAGAGGAGCACGTCTTTCAAAAGCAAGTTATCAGAAAGAGAAGGAGAGAAGATTTCCATTCAGATGGTGCTTGGTGCATTAGGCTGGTTTCTCTGTCTGACTCCAACCGGGCCAACAGCAGTGCCAGTGGGCATGGAGGGGGCACAGACAGTCCACTCCATCATCCCACACTCTCAACCTGACACTAGAGAGGGTGGGGTGGGTGAGTGCAGCAGAGAGAAAAAGGTAGGGATGGCGAGAGGCAATGGAGGGGAGGGAGAACGAGACAAAGAGCGACACAGAGAGAGACAGTGAATGAGTTTATCACTTGCATTTGGCTGCTCGGTGCATTAAAACCCACAAAGAATGTATTAGTGTTTTCTTTGCGATCATTTGAAAAAGCAATACAGGAATTACAAGTGTTTCAACTCATTGTCTGTAAGTGGTACATTTCTACATAATGACTGTTTGGTATAGTCAGGCTGTTGTTTACATTACATAACTGTGTCAGAATGTCTAACACCCATACTCTACACCATAGGACATTCTGTCCCCTCAGGCTATGTCCCTACCACTGTATCTGTTTGGTACTTCATGCTCCGAACATCACAGCACATGAGGGCAGAGAGAGAGAGAGAGAGAGAGAGAGAGAGAGAGAGAGAGAGAGAGAGAGAGAGAGAGAGAGAGAGAGAGAGAGAGAATGCCATCTGAAGGACAGTGCTGAGACTATCAGCCCTCATGCTGTCCTACATACAGCAGAGTACTGACAGGACTCGGCATGCACCCAGTCTTGCACGCAGTGTTATATCACAGCCCTGATACAGCCAGGTAACAGGAAGGACTTTGAGAAACAGAACAGGAACAGTATTTCTGACAGAGGTATTATTTTGACAGAGGTATTATTTTGACGGAGGTATTATTTTGATGGAGGTATCCTATCACATATTTGGCCATACCATGAGTAGAGCCAGGAGTTTTTTTCTGACCTCGGGACCTGGCCAAGAAAAACTCTGGGCACAGGGTCAGGACGTGACCAGGATTAACTCCTGGCTCTAATCATAAATTCCACTGTCAGTAACACAGATGATAAGATAATGCAGAGGATGATTGACATGTCATTGACATGAGAAGAACCAACAGTAGGTGTCATTACAGTTGTCCCTGGCCTTTCCTCCACTCTCTCCCTAGTCCCCCCCCCCCCCCGGTGTGGTGTCACATTTTTATTTTATTTTTTATTTCACCTTTATTTAGGTAGGCTAACCAGGTAGGCTGGTTGAGAACAAGTTCTCATTGGCAACTGCGACCTGGCCAAGATGAAGCAAAGCAATTCGACACATACAACAACACAGAGCTACACATGGAATAAACAAAACATAGTCAATAATACAGTAGAACAAAAGAAAACAAAAAGTCTATATACAGTGAGTGCAAATGAGGTAAGATAAGGGAGTTAAGGCAATAAATAGGCCATGGTGGCGAAGTATTACAATATAGCAATTAAACACTGGAATGGTAGATGTGCAGAAGATGAATGTGCAAGTAGAGATACTGGGGTGTAAAGGAGCAAGATAAATAAATACATACTCTATGGGGATGAGGTAGGTAGACAGGTGGGCTGTTTACAGATGGGCTATGTACAGGTGCAGTGATCTGTAAGCTGCTTTGACAGCTGGTGCTTAAAGCTAGTGAGGGAGATATGAGTCTCCAGCTTCAGAGATTTTTGCAGTTCGTTCCAGTCATTGGCAGCAGAGAACTGGAAGGAAAGACGACCAAAGGAGGAATTGGCTTTGGGGGTGACCAGTGAGATATACCTGCTGGAGCGCGTGCTACGAGTGGGTGCTGCTATGATGACCAGTGAGCTGAGAAAAGGCGGGGCTTTACCTAGCTGAGACTTGTAGATAACTTGTAGCCAGTGGGTTTGGCGACGAGTATGAAGTGAGGGCACACCAACGAGAGTGTACAGGTCGCAATGTTGGGTAGTGTATGGGGCTTTGGTCACAAAATGGATGGCACTGTGATAGACTGCATCCAGTTTGTTGAGTAGAGTGACATCACCGAAGTCGAGGATCGGTAGGATGGTCAGTTTAACGAGGGTATGTTTGGAAGCATGAGTGAAGGAGGCTTTGTTGCAATATAGGAAGCCAATTCTAGATTGTGTGAGTGATGCTGGAGAAAAAGGGGAGGCTTGGGCAAGTTGCTGTGGATTGTGCAGGGCTGTTGACCGCGGTAGGGGTAGCTAAGTGGAAAGCATGCCTAACTCACTAAATCTATTCCTAGTTCTACATTTTTTGAATGGGGCATGCTTATTTAAGATGGCGAGGAAGGCACTTTTAAAGAATAGCCAGGCTTCATCTACTGACGGGATGAGGTCAATGTCATTCCAGGATACCCCGGCCAGGTCAATTAGAAAGGCCTGCTTGCAGAAGAATTTTAGGGAGCGTTTGACAGTGATGAGGGGTGGTCGTTTGGTCGCAGACCCATTATGGATGCAGGCAATGGGGCGGCAGGGTAGCCTAGTGGTTAGAGCGTTGGACTAGTAACCGGAAGGTTGCAAGTTCAAACCCCCGAGCTGACAAGGTACAAATCTGTCATTCTGCCCCTGAACAGGCAGTTAACCCACTGTTCCTAGGCCGTCATTGAAAATAAGAATTTGTTCTTAACTGACTTGCCTAGTTAGATAAAGGAGAAAAAAAACGAGGCAGTGATTGCTGAGATCTTGATTGAAAACAAGACAGCAGAGGTGTATTTGGAGGGTGAGTTAGTTAGGATGATATCTATGAGGGTGCCCGTGTTTACGGATTTGGAGTTGTACCTGGTAAGTTCATTGATAATTTGTGTGAGATTGAGGGCATCAAGCTTGGATTGTAGGATGGCTGGGGTGTTAAGCATGTCCCAGTTTAGGTCACCTAGTAGCACGAGCTCAGAAGATAGATGGGGGGCAATCAATTCACATATGGTATCGAGGGCAGAGGGAGGCAGCAACAGTGAGAGACTTGTCTCTGGAAAGGTGAATTTTTAGAGGTAGAAGCTCAAAATGTTTGGGTACTGACTTGGACAATAATACAGAACTCTGCAGGCTATCTTTGCAGTAGATTGCAACACCGCCCTCTTTGGCAGTTCTTAGCCAGGATTCAGACATGGCTAAGACATCCGGGTTGGCAGAGTGTGCTAAAGCAGTGAGTAAAACACACTTAGGGAGTAGGCTTCTAATGTTAACATGCATGAAACCAAGGCTTTTACGGTTACAGAAGTCAACAAATGAGAGCACCTGGGGAGTGGGAGTGGAGCTAGGCACTGCAGGACCTCGATTAACCTCTACATCACCAGAGGAACAGAGGAGAAGTAGGATAAGGGAATGGCTAAATGCTACACGAACTGGCCGTCTAGCACGTTCGGAACAGAGAGTAAAAGGAGCAGGTTTCTGGGCACGATAGCATAGATTCAAGGCATAGTGTACAGACAAAGGTAAGGTAGGATGTGAGTACATTGGAGGTAAACCTAGGCATCGAGTTATGATTAGAGAGATATAGTCTCTAGAGACGTTTAAACCAGGTGATGTCATCGCATATGTAGGAGGTGGGACAACATGGTTGGTTAAGGCATATTGAGCAGGACCAGAGGCTCTAGAGTTAAATAAGACAGTAAACACTAACCAGGACAGTAATGGATGAGGCATATTGATACAAGAGAGAGGCATGCATAGCCAAGTGAACATATGGGTCCAGTGAGTGGTTAGGCTGACTGGGGACACGGCACTTTAGACAGTTAGCAGGCCGATGCTAATACACTAACAGTTAGTAGGCCGGGGCTAAACAATCTAGCAGTTAGCAGACCGGGTTAACAAGCAAGCAGTTAGTAGGGGCTAGCAGTTAGCAGACTGGGGCAGGCAAGCTAGCAGGTAGCAGACCGGGGCAGGCAAGCCAGCAGTTAGTAGACTGGGGCTAGCAAGTTAGCCTATGGGGGAAGTCGCGATGGGGGTAAGTCTGTTTTTGCCTCTTCGTGCGGTGACGTCGATAGACCAGTCGTGGATTAGTGGGGTTCCAAGTAGCTCTAGGATGCTAGCAGGCCTAGCAGATTAGCAGAATGGGCCTTCAGCGGGCGTCGCGCCTGAGGGGCCTGTTGGAATCCTCGGCCAGATTATGTCAGTATTCCAGTCGTAGAGGATCGGTGGGGTTCCGTGCCCCATACCGGCAGTAGAAGGGGTCCGGATATTGTAGCTCAGGAGTGAGCCGGGAGATGGGTCTAGCATGTGCGAGCTCTGTGACGGAAACGTTAGCCAGGAGTAGTCAACTCGGGTTGCGGTTAGCTGTGATGATCCAGATGAAAGGGTTCAGAGTTTGTGGTAGGAATTCGGGGATATGGAGAGAAAAATAGGTCCAGTACGCTCTGGTTTGAAACTCGTTGTACGAACTGGCGAGAGTTTTCCGAGCTAAAGGTTAGCTGATGACCGCTAGCAGTGGTTAGCTGACTGATAGCTGGTAGCTAGTTAGCTAGCTAGCTTCGGTTGAGGTATTCCAGTTCGGAGGTAGATAGAAATACTTTAGGGAAAAAAACAGATCCATACCACATTGGGTGAGGCGGGTTGCAGGAGAGTATTTTGAAGTTGAGGTTTAGGAAAAATATAAAAAGGAACGCGAAGAAAAAGATATATACACATAGGACGAGACAAAGACGTCTGACCGCTACGCCATCTTGGATTTATTCATTCTGTCTCCCTGTGTCGCACTGCTTCTGCCTCGGCAGGTGTGGCTGAGATTATAGTCCCTAAAGTCAGCTCAGTGTTGTATAGCCCTTTCAATAAACTCATAATTTACAGGTGCACGCACACATGCGTTTCTTTTACAAAATTTTCCCTAACATTAACCCTAACCTTAACCTTAACCCTGAAACCCTAACCATAAAACTAACCCCTAACCCGAACCTTAACCCTAATGCTAATCATAACGTTAACCCCAACCCTAAACCTAACCCCTAAGCCTAAAAACAACATTTTTCCTTTTGGGGACCGTTGAAATGTCCCCACTTCTCAGTGTTTTAATTGAAACCTAACCACACACACACACACACACACACACACAGGAGGCTACTGAAGGGAGGACAGCTCATAATGATGGCTGGAATGGAGTGAAGAGAATGGTATCAAAAACATGGAAACCATTTATTGAATGTGTTTGATTCCATTCCCTTTATTCCATTCCAGTCATTACTATGAGCCCGTACTTCCATATTAAGGTGAGCCAGCCACCTGTAAACACACACACACCGCAGTGTAGAAACACATACCTAAGCTCACAGGCACACACTTACACTCCCCCACACACACACAAACGTGCTTACTGTACACCTACATGCAATTGCACATGAACTGATCCATAGATTGAAAAACAAACATTTTCTCTCTTTCTCACATGCAAGCACACAAAAAAATCATACACAGAGAATGAAAGACAAATACTCTCTCATTCTCTCTGTCTCTATGTGTCTCTCCAGACACACAGCCACCGCCAAACTGCCCACATAGACACACACCATTGCACCCTTCAAACACAAATACATAGAGAGACCTGATGCCTCATGCACCTGAACCCTGTTGCTCTGTGTCTCTCCTCTCTCCTCCCGTTGGCCAACTCGTGGCCTGTGTCACTGGAGGGCCCAGATAGCTGTGTAAATGTCAAGAGAATTAGCTGTGTGCCCGGCTTTATTTATCCCAGCCCACGGACACCGCTATGATGACAATGGCGGAGAGAGCAGAGCACTGTGGGTACTGTGTCTGAACCGTCCCTAAGCCATATGAATCCCTGCTGCTCCCTCTCCGTCTCTCTCTCTCTCTGTCTCTCTCTCTCTCTCTCTCTCTGTCTCTCTCTGTCGCTCTCTCTGTCTCTCTGTCTCTGTCTCTGTCTCTGTCTCTGTCTCTGTCTCTGTCTCTGTCTCTCTCTCTCTCTCTCTCTCTCTCTCTCTCTCTCTCCTCTCTCTCTCTCTCTCTGTCTCTCTCTCACTGTCTCTCTCTCTGTCTCTCTCTCTTTCTCTCTCTTTCTCTCTCTGTCTCTGTCTCTCTCTCTCTGTCTCTCTGTCTCTCTCTCTGTCTCTCTGTCTCTCTCTCTGTCTCTCTCTCTGTCTCTCTCTGTCTCTCTCTGTCTCTCTCTCTCTCTCTCCTTCTCTCTCTCTGTCTCTCTCTCTGTCTCTCTGTCTCTGTCTCTGTCTCTGTCTCAATTCAATTCAAGAGCTTTATTGGCATGGGAAACATATGTTAACATTGCTAAAGCAAGTGAAGTAGATAATGAACAAAAGTGAAATAACAATAAAAATGAACAGTAAACATTACACTCTCGCTCTCTCTCCCACCTCGCCTCAGTCTGCAAGCAGTTTGGAGCAGATTATAGTCCTGCCACCCCCCCCCCCCCCCCCCCCCCCCCCCCCCCTCTCTCTCGCACACTCTCACTCACGCGCGCCCACACACACTACAGCCTCTCCATCCGGACATCACCACCACCTACCACTTCATCTTCGACTCCCAAAGGCACAATGAGATGACCTTGTTTGGGACATCCTGACACGCCTCACAGAAAGGGTTTCAAAGGCTACGTGAGGAAGATTGCTTTGTCAACCAGATAACCTGTTGAGATCCCATTTCACGTCAGGAAGAAAGACCTGAGAGAGCACAGTGGATGTGTTTGTGTATCTGGGTGGACCACGTCTAAACATCAATTGGATATCTAACAGGCCCAAAGGGTTCTGTAATCAAACATTTACTCTGTAGAGTGACGATAACCCACAATTAAGGAACATGGACTTACATGTAATGTGTGGGAGGACACGTTGTCAAAGTTAGCCGTGCCTCATTATTTAACCAGGAAAAATCTGTTGTTGGTTATTCTCAATGTCATACATTTCCATGTTATGTTTTATGGATGAATTTGAACTGACTTTGACTAATTTGGAGACACATTGGAGACTGTACAAAGAGAATATTCCAAAATCACATAGCAATGTGACAAATATATCCTCTATGTACTGTGTCTTGTGTTAGTCTGTGAGCTTCTAGGAGGGGGATGTTTTGGACTTGAAGCACAATGGTCCTTCTTCTGGCGGACTGTGAGAGGCGGTAGTGCGAAAGGCAGGGGTCATGGGGGTGTTTTTGGGAGGAGTGTGTGTCTGTGTGTTTACGTGCCTGCATAGCTCTGTGTGTGTGTGTGTGTGTATGCCTGCCTGCTTGCGTGCGTGCGTGTGTGTGTGTGGTGTGTGTGTGTAGGTGTGTAGAGGTGTGTGCGTGCTAGGTAGGAGTGTGATTTGTTCTTGCTGACATTCAGGTACACTATGCAAGCCTGAATTGGGACGTCGTGGGTCTGACCTGCACTCTCCGCCCACACAGCCCGCCGGCTGGAGCTGTCTTTCCTGTAGCTTCGGCAAGCCTGTGTGTGTGTGGCAGAGACGGAGTTTCTTTCTCCCTTGTTTGTGCGAAGCAAATACCAGTTATACCTTTCAATGAAGTATTTAACATTCTCCTCTAGAGACAGAAAGACATCAGCTGTAACCACGACAACCTCAATTTATCTGTCAGTCAATCAATCAATCAATCAATCAACAAGCTTACCTAATTCTCTGACTATGTGTCTGTCTCTTCAGGTTTGACAGGACCAGTGCGGTTGGTGCAGCACAAAAACAACAACAAGAGCATGCTAACGTACATACAGTAACGTACACTATTCTGTATGTTACAAGCATGTATTTTTAGCTTGCTTTATGTGCTTGACTGGTTGCCTCATAGAATAAATTGAGAGTTTCAAGTTCCTTGGTGTCCACATCACCAACAAACTATCATGGTCCAAACACACCAAGACATTTGTGAAGAGGGCCTGACAAAACCTATTCCCCTTCAGGAGAGTGAAAAGATTTGACATGGATCCTCAGATCCTCAAAAAGTTCTACAGCTGCACCATCGAGAGCATCCTTATCGGTTGCATCACTGACTGGTCTGGCAACTGCTCGGCATCTGACCATAAGACGCTATAGAGGGTAGTGCGAACGGCCCAGTACATCACCGGGGCCAAACTTACTGCAATCCAGGACCTACATACTAGTGTCAGAGGAAGGCCCAAAAAATGGTCCAAGTCTCCAGTCACCCAAGTCATAGAGTGTTCTCTCTGCTACCGTACGGCAAGCGGTACCGGAGCGCCAAGACTAGGTCCAAAAGGCTCCTTAACAACTCCTACCGCCAAGTTATAGACTGTTCTCTCTGCTACCGTACGGCAAGCGGTACCGGAGCGCCAAGACTAGGTCCAAAAGGCTCCTTAACAACTCCTACCGCCAAGTTATAGACTGTTCTCTCTGCTACCGTACGGCAAGCGGTACCGGAGCGCCAAGACTAGGTCCAAAAGGCTCCTTAACAACTCCTACCGCCAAGTTATAGACTGTTCTCTCTGCTACCGTACGGCAAGCGGTACCGGAGCGCCAAGACTAGGTCCAAAAGGCTTCTTAACAACTCCTACTGCCAAGTCATAGACTGTTCTCTCTGCTACCGTACGGCAAGCGGTACCGGAGCGCCAAGACTAGGTCCAAAAGGCTCCTTAACAACTCCTACCACCAAGTTATAGACTGTTCTCTCTGCTACCGTACGGCAAGCGGTACCGGAGCGCCAAGACTAGGTCCAAAAGGCTCCTTAACAACTCCTACCGCCAAGTTATAGACTGTTCTCTCTGCTACCGTACGGCAAGCGGTACCGGAGCGCCAAGACTAGGTCCAAAAGGCTCCTTAACAACTCCTACCACCAAGTCATAGACTGTTCTCTCTGCTACCGTACGGCAAGCGGTACCGGAGCGCCAAGACTAGGTCCAAAAGGCTTCTTAACAACTCCTACTGCCAAGTCATAGACTGTTCTCTCTGCTACCGTACGGCAAGCGGTACCGGAGCGCCAAGACTAGGTCCAAAAGGCTTCTTAACAACTCCTACTGCCAAGTCATAGACTGTTCTCTCTGCTACCGTACGGCAAGCGGTACCGGAGCGCCAAGACTAGGTCCAAAAGGCTTCTTAACAACTCCTACCGCCAAGCTATAAGACTGCTGAACAATTAATTAAATGGCCACCCGGACTATTTACATTGCCCCCTTTGCTTTTACACTGCTGCTACTCGCTGTTAATTATCTATGCATAGTCATTTTACCCCAACCTACTGTACATGTACAAACTACCTCGACTAACCTGTACCCCTGTATATACCCTCATTGTTATGGAATTTTATTGTGTAACTTTTTATTTTTTACTTAAGTTTATTTAGTATATATTTTTTTAACTCTATTTCTTGAACTGCATTGTTGGTTAAGGGCTTGTAAGTAAGCGTTTCACGGTAAGCTCTACACCTGTTGTATTCGGCGCATGTGACAAATACAATTTGATTTGATCTCGAGTCATTCAGCCCATACCCAATGGAAGCTGGATAAAGCAGCAGATCCAGAGGACAGGACGATAACAGCACTTGGTTGTTGAGGAGTGTACTGTTGATATGACGCACAATGTCACACGGAACTAGATGGAACTAGATGCATCCACAACTCCAGTGTGTTTGTACTGCCTGCCTGCCTTCAGAGCGTACACACTGTGCCTAACTGCTTCAGTAATTGCTTTTTCTCCTCCACATTTATCATCATCTGCCCGGCCTGTCATGTTAGCTAAGCTGAAGTACTGGACGACAGAGGAATCTGCTAGTGAGCCGGCATCGGGGTAGAGAACCACTCCACTGCCTGAGGGGAGAGAGGGGAGGACGGGATCCCCAACAACGTCTAAGAGACAGACCTCAGCAGCAGAGTTTGTTTCGCTGTAGAGGGACTGTACTGCAGCACTGAATGTACTGGTGAGTTGTTGTGGGTAAGAGCTGGTACATAATGAACCCAAATGGAAATAGAAATGCAAATGAATCTCGTGGATTAAAACATGTTCTGCTCAGGAAGACCCCCACCGGCCCTGCGACACACACACATGCTTTAACAAATAATGGGTGTCTTCTTTTTTTGAATGTGCGAACCCTGCAGATTAAGTGGGAGTGTGCGTGGGTTTTCTTGTCCCTGTGTGTGTGTTTGAAACAGAGAGAGAGGGGAGAGAGAGAGAGAGAGATGTGGTTTGAGTGTATATGAACTGTCTGCCCGTGGCTGGTGGGGGTTTGAGGCTGATGATGGTAGTTAATGGGAGTGAACAGGGAAGCGTGAGGGGAATAGATTGGCCGTTCACTTGGAGCCCAGCCCTCCGTGAGCAGTGCGGTGCGCTCTTCTATTTATTCCCCCCTGCCACCGTGGCACGGCTCTGACCTTTCCTACTCAATGACAGTAATATCACATTGCCACAAGGGTGTTTAAAAGCCTCAAAGCCCTCGTATGATTTTCTCATTTGTCCAGCCGTATCTCGTCACAGCCAGACTAAGACAGACCAACCCCCCTTCCGACAGGGCCGGTAAACACTCCAAATTGAAATGAATTGTGCATATGTAAAGTATTCCAGGTTTGACTATGCAAAGCCAGGGATTAGGAGAGAGTAAAGAAAGAAAAACAGGGGGAAGGGAAATGATTGGGTTGGCAAGGCTGTTGTCTGGAACATCAATTGCATTTTCAAGAGGGGCTAAAGGTTTATCTATACATCTGCACTGCACCTAGCAACTAGCAACTACAGAAACGAATAAGACAACTGCAAAAAATAGTGACAGTGTGTATGTGACAATGATGTATAAAATGCTATGTAAACATTCGAGGACATTCAGGGATTGTACTCTACTGTTCCAGCTGGCGAAAAAAGACCATATTCAAAAACAGACGTTGTCATGCATGAGCCATCAGAATTCAAACAGAAAGCATACATTCAGCCAGAAACAGATGGATAACACTCTGTCCCTCCTTCATCCTCTACCTAACCCCCTCTCCTTCCCTACTCCTCTTTTCTCCCTCCGTTCCCCCACAAACCCATCCTCCCACGCGGTTGGTTCTGTGGAACAGATGCAGGCATCACAACAGCTCTGAAATGGAAAGGCTGATCATGCAGTGTTCGCCCAGAGAAAAGAATGAAAAGGCAGCCTTGCATTATAAGAGCTCTAAAAATAAATGAGTCCTTGAGTGCGGGAGAAGCAGGGAGAATGTTCTGCAGCTTAAAATAGCAGGCCAAACACAAAGGCATGAATAAGCAAGAATGAGTGCAAGATTTTTTGAGAGGGAGACCCCCTCTCTCTCTCTCTCTCTCTCTCTCTGGTTATCTCTCGGCCTCCCTCACTCACAGCTTCCCTCTGGTTGCTAGGTTACGGCACTCACGGCTGCCCGCACGCTGGAGGTGCTTGACATCGGCCAGAGACACGAGAGGCAGCCTGGCTTTCATCCATAATTTGAAATGTAAAACATAGAAACACATGCATTCTCAACGAGGGGAACGCCAGACAGTCAGGGACACCATACACGGCTAGTCATAGAAACACATGCATTCTCAACGAGGGGAACGCCAGACAGTCAGGGACACCATACACGGCTAGTCATAGAAACACATGCATTCTCAACGAGGGGAACGCCAGACAGTCAGGGACACCATACACGGCTAGTCATAGAAACACATGCATTCTCAACGAGGGGAATGCCAGACAGTCAGGGACACCATACACGGCTAGTCATAGAAACCCATGCATTCTCAACGAGGGGAACGCCAGACAGTCAGGGACACCATACACGGCTAGTCATAGAAACACATGCATTCTCAACGAGGGGAACGTCCGACAGTCAGGGACACCATACACGGCTAGTCATAGAAACACATGCATTCTCAACGAGGGGAACGCCAGACAGTCAGGGACACCATACACGGCTAGTCATAGAAACACATGCATTCTCAACGAGGGGAACGCCAGACAGTCAGGGACACCATACACGGCTAGTCATAGAAACACATGCATTCTCAACGAGGGGAACGCCAGACAGTCAGGGACACCATACACGGCTAGTCATAGAAACACATGCATTCTCAACGAGGGGAACGCCAGACAGTCAGGGACACCATACACGGCTAGTCATAAAAACACATGCATTCTCAACGAGGGGAACGCCAGACAGTCAGGGACACCATACACGGCTAGTCATAGAAACACATCTTGGTTTTTAGCTGGTGTTGAAACATATTTCCTTCACAAGGATTCTGAATACATTTTGTGGTGTTAAATGAAAAGGCTGCAGTTAGTCCAACGTGTTTTTGTCTTCTTCACGGAAACCATTTTCTTCACTGGAAAACCTATTGAACATCACATTCTCTGTTTAAAGTTCATACCACTGAATCTGTTCCAGTTGAGCATTAGAACATGGCTCTTCGTTTGAACGTTAGACTCCCTCAAAGCCTCACATGTTTATTCTAGCGGATTCCTCATCCTATGTCATGTTATTGTAACAATGTCAAACCACACCGTCATGTCACTGACATGTGACTAGTTCTGCTGACCGGAATGAGCAGTGGACTAAAATACATTTTGGATGGTTTTGTACGTTATATACTCTTGATCAGTGAAGATCCTCTATTGACGTGGTCCAATGACTAACACGGTTGGCTGCCTGAAGCCAATAAGCCCCAGTAACTTCACACAATGTCATAGTTAAATTTCACAAAGCATTTTTAGGCAATAAATCTTCTTACAAGAATGAACATTATTTCAGCTATATTAGGTCATTATGCATTTTTGATTGTTCATCATGTCTCTTGTGTTACAAAGTAAACCTTATGTTAGTATGTCAGCATCTGCCCTGTGCACACATTTACCCACATCCCCATCACCCTCTCACCCCTACTTCTACTCTCAGTCATGACACTATAATCACACAAACACATTCATGCACACACGCACGCACACACGCACACACACACACACACACACACACACACACACACACACACACACACACACACACACACACACACACACACACACACACACACACACACACACACACACACACACACACACACACACACACACTCACTCTTTAAACAAGACCATGCCCCAGACTCACAGACTCTGGCCCATATTTTATGAGGCAGGGGTCAAAGTTGAATCCCCAAGGACACGCTGCTTCCCTTTTCCCCCTGACAGACAGAGGGAATAGCAGACATTATTTACAGGATAGGAGGTCTCTAGCCTCACTTGGTCGGTAGGAGTCTGCCTTCGCTTGCCTTCGCTTGCCTTCGCCTGCCTTCGCCTGCCTTCACTTGCCTTCGCCTGCCTTCGCCTGCCTTCGCCTGCCTTCGCCTGCCTTCGCCTGCCTTCGCTTGCCTACTTTAAAGCCCAGAAGTCAAGGTGATTTAAGACACCTAAGCCACTAGTATTAGGACCTAGCCCCTTTCCACATCCCCCCAGTTCCTGCCTTTCATTCGCCCCCAGTAAAAAGATCATAGTGCCTGTCACCCAGTGTTTTGGGGGTTGTTATGGTGTCCTTGAGCACCTGATTTACAGGGTAGCCTAGTGTGCAGAGCTACAGAGCATTGCTGCTGCTATCCCTTAATTGTGCAGCTGAAACAGAAACATGCTGGACTGGTTTTGGGAAAGGAGCGAGGGTTGACTGTCTGGCCAGCAGCGGGCAGGAGATGAAATGTCTTATTAGGGTGTCAATAGAAACCAGACGGGCCCAAGCTGAGCCAGAGCCTCCATTAACCTGTCCTCCGGGAGAGGGGCTCGTAAACAAGGCTGTGATGGCAGGAAGGGCATGGGCTCCTGGGGGGTACTGGGGCTGGCGGTAGAGTTGGGGGGTGGGAGGGTTAAGGTCGGTCAGAGGCCTGCACAAAGGACAGAGAAGCCTGAGAGGAGCCTTAGAGGAGAGCTTAAGAGTAGTGATACTACTAGTGGTCATCGTTTCAAAGGAGACACTAGAGAGACAGAGAGAGAAACAGTAACTGATCTCCTCAGGTCTTCGTATACCTAATAAACTTCTAAACCTGAGCCAAAAAAGGCGACGCTAACAGAAGCTTCACAACGCCAAGCTGTTATGTGTTCTCATACTACTGCAGCACTGGCTGTGTGATAAATTCCCTGAACGCTAACTAGGCATGGTTGGGCCCCCTCCACAGCCCTGAGGCGCTACTATGATGCGGGCAGAGGAGGGGTATAGGAACAGGAGTGCTGCTCTCGCCCCCACAGCCTCCTGAGCTCAGCTGTCTCCATGGCTGGGCTGTTTTCTCTGACAGGCGGCGAACGCCAGAAACAGGAGGACATGAGGGACCTGGACACCTCGACAACACACGCCCCCTCAATCTGCTCCCAGCGTACCCCCACTCTCCTTCTCTCGTCCTGTCTCTCTCTCTCTCTCTCCAACCCAGACATATTTCTCTGCCTTGCTGTCATCTCTCTTGTTTTTTGCTACAGCCATTAATCACTTCTTCCGAAACAGTGGAGAGAGAAAACCTGGGCCAAAAGATTCAGAGGAGGTTAAAAAAGCATGTGAAATGAGAGGGAGGCAGGGTGAATAACCACCAACAAACAATTTTTATTTTGACTGGCCACAGAGCTGCAATTGCTAGGTTGCCTGGGATTTAATAAGCACTTCTCTAGCATTAGGAGACTGTTTGTTTGCCTCAGTGCCGAGGCAGAAGCACCGTGTGTTTTTCCCATTCTCAAACCCAGACGGGGGAGAAAAAAATGGCAGAGGGCTATGGGAGGTTTTTTCCTTCTCCCTCTTGCCTCCTCCCTGGCTGGCTCAAGATGGAGCCTGGGCCCACGGTGATGCTGTGTGCCTGAGGGGAGAGCTGGGGTCAGGGATGAGAATGAGCTCCCCTGCAAGGCCTGGGAGGTGGGAGGCACGCTAAACAGCCCACTCTCCCTGCATGATGTGTACTCTCCTCCTCTCCTCCTCTCCTCCTCATCTCAAACTCTGAAGGGCAGTTTCACATCCCTGTGGACCCCCCCACCTCCATTACCTCTCTCTTTCTCTCTCTTTCCCATGACACTGATGCAAACACTGTCACCCGTCCCCCCTACACACACACACAGCAACCTCCAAACACACTAGATCAAAGGGGTTGAAAATGTGATCTTTGTCATTCAATTTTTTTATGCCAACCCACACCATTGTGATTTTTTTGTGCCTTTTTTAGAAGGAGAGGAGAACAACAATGAACAATGTGGGACTTGTGGCCTGGCTCTATCCCTTGGGAGAGCACTTCAGAGGGGATGGTCTATTAAAGATGGCGGATGAGATGCTGCAACACCCCCGGTAAATAAACAATGTTTCAAGTGGAACACGGGCATAAAGTTAGGTGTGTTAACCAAAACTTTTATATGTGTGTGAGCACATAATCATGATATTAGATTTGCAGAATATCTGTGATTACTTAAATATTGTAATAAACAACATATTCTCAAAACCATAGTCGCAAAATCTTTTACATCCCCAAAAACACCATTACATCCCCAAAAACGTTTAGCCCCCCTTCCCTCCCTTCCAAGCCCCTTGAGTGTCCTTCAAAACACATAAATAAGACAACCACTGACAGGGCATCAGGTCTAGATCGTGACACAGAAGTCAAAATAGCATTTGTAGAATATTATTATACAACCTTAACCACACCATAGACAAAACACATCTGATCAGCTCTTTACTTAGCCCACCCACACAATTTACAGAAGCTATACCCTTGTGGAATACTGTGTATGAATCTAAATAGCTCCTCTAATATCTGTTCCATATCTCTGCATGGCTTTATTTCCCCAAGTACCCCTAGACCTGTCACTGTTCTCCTCAAACCACATGGCACAATGGGCTTGACCCAGTTCTTGATGCTGACGCCAGTGGGCCCAAGAGGAGCCCCCCAGAGTGCCTTCCATCCCCATACACACTGTCTACTGATGAATAAAACATCTCATTATTTGGACGTAATAATTCTATCAATGAAGCATCCCGCTAATGTTCCCCGCGTCACTGGAGATTACTGCACCTGACAGGCAACGCACACACACACAGACACACACACACACACATCCTCACCACACTGTCTTTCTCTCTACTAGACTGGCCTCATTTTGCAGTCAGTTCCCTCCTGACCTTGTGTATATGTTGTCAATATGTGGGGGAGGCTGTGTGTGTACGTGCATGTACTGTTCGCTCTAACTCTCCGCTGTGCATAACCACTTTCTTTTATGCAGTGTTCCCATTCGACTTCACAATAAAACACCTAAAACAAGACTGTACTGTGTCAATGTCTACGACAGATCCAAAGCGAACGAGCTAAACTTCAGATGACATATCTGTTCAAGTGCTTGAGTGCAGAGCAGGGACGGACTGTACTCTACCAGAGCTCATCCTGCATGTGACTGCTTTATTAATCAGTCCTATCACGTCTCATCATCTCATTCCAGCAGATTGATTCGCTCTGAGTCCCATGGAAAGGAAATAGAAACAACAAAGTAATGTTCCAGGAGGGAGAGCTAGGTGCCAGCACTGTTTCTGTCTCTACTATCTGGCTTTCGTATCAACACCAGGCACATACCCCCACGTATGCAGAAACACACATACACGCACGCATACCGAGACACATAAACACACACACACACATACAGAAACACACTCACAGACCACTGCGACTTTGAGCTTAGCCCAGAGCTAAAGCAGTCCACCCTGAAGCCGAGCTGGCAGAAGAAAGGGGCGTGATTAAGAAATGATGAAAACCTGCCTAGCAGAACTGAGCGGAACACAGGGAGGGAATCAGGGTCAGCTCTGCAGCAGGGGGTCGTCTGTGTGATGGCTATCGGGTTTTTACTTATTCATTACTCTCCACTTTCAAGGCAAAAACCAAACACATTGGATGGATGGAGAGCTTGGGGAGTGCAGTCGAGAAATGTGGAAAAACATATTGGAGGATAGTCTCGTTATGTTTAGCCACAGCCACAGTGAGTTAGAAGATGGTGCTGCATTGAATAGCAGCTCTTTTACGGGCTATTTTGTGTTTATTTATGCAGATTGTAACTTTTTTTAACATAATGACTCTGCCTTCATTTCCAATTACCTAAAATAGCTTCTGGACATCAGAACAGCAGTCACTAACCTAGATTTGGATGACAATTTCTACTTCAACGAGTTGGTAGCTCTGGACATTCTGTTTACTAATCCTGTCTAATGCAGCTTTTTTTATGTATCGCATAGTAAAACTGCATAAGTGTTGCTCTCCACTTTCTGGAGGACCGAGTTTTGAAATCAGTGGGATTCGAGTATGATAGCTAAGGAGATGGCAAAAACACCTGTCTCCGAATTACATGATAAAACTAAGAGAAACCATGGCATCCGTGATAGGGAGGCGCGTCCATCCATGAATGATGTGTACAGGTAAGATAGTCTAGCGTTACGTGTATGATCTTATTATTCGTATCTCAGAGCATTGCTAGTTATAGCCTAATGTTAGCTAGCTAACATTGAACCTGGTTGGTTAGCTACCTGAAGATTCATGCAGGGTAGTAATGTCATGAGTTGGGATTATGGTTCATTGTTTCGCTAGCTAGCTACATGTCTTAAGAAAAGACTCCACTATGCAAGTATTCATTACAATAGAATGTCACTGCAGCAACTGTTGATAGATGAAGCTGGTAAATTCGCTCTGGCTATCTACTCCGATTTCAGACCAATGGTAAGATAGTCTAGCTAGCTACATTTTCAGATATTACACGTGTCAAATCTTGACATTAAGTCTTTTCATTTCAAGTTAAGTGTACTGTTAGCTTGCTAGATAACATTAGCTGGCTGGCTCGCTAGCTAACATTACGTGTATGATCTTATTATTTGTATCTCAGAGCCATTTGCTTGGCTAGTTATAGCCTAATGTTAGCTAGCTAACATTGCATCTAGTTGGTTGCAGATTCAAGCAGAGAAGTAACGTCATGAGTTGGGATTATGGTTCCTAGCTAGCTAGCTACATGTGTTAGATAACATGAAAACAGCCTAACCAGCTCTGCCCAGGCAAATAAAATGGCCAGTTTGAATTTGGATGAGAGCTAAAGCTTAATAGGGTGTGAATTATGCTGAATGGGTGTAGACAAAGATCTCTCCAGTAGGTGCCAAAACAATAAAAGGCATTTTTCTCAAAAAATGAGGTTACAAGTTGATCAACTTTCAAAGCAGAATTACTGTCCCATTGTTTCTTAAATGCAGTGAGTGATATGCCGTTTTGTAGCTCTGTGTCTCTGCTTTTATCCAATGTAAAAAATACAAAAAATGTTGCTACATAAGACCGAATCAAGGCGGTCGGTCACATATCCCAGCCAGAATCCATTTATTACAGGCAACATCCACACCTATGTGAGAATGCTGTTTCTTGACTTCAGCTCAGCATTAAACACCATAGTCCCCCCCAAGCTCATCACTAAGCTCAGGACCCTGGGACTGAACACCTCCCTCTGCAACTGGACCCTGGACTTCCTGACGGGCCGCACCCAGGTGGTGAGGTTAGGCAACATCACATCTGCTACGCTGACCCTCAACATGGGAGCCCCTGAGGGTGCGTGCTTAGTCCCCTCACAACGGTGATAGGTCTGCTCAACGGTGGAAGATCTGATGACAATGAGACAGCCTATAGGGAGGAGGTCAGTGACTAAGCAGTGTGGTGCCAGGACAACAACCTCTCCCTCAACGTCAGCAAGACAAAGGAGCAGATCGTGGACTACAGTAAACAGAGGGCCAGGCACACCCCGATCCACAGGGCTGTAGTGGAGAGGGTTGAGAGCTTCCTCCGTACCACAAAGGAATTGTCATGGTCCGATCCACCAACTCAGTTGTGAAGCACAACAATGTCTTTTCCCCCCTTCTTTAATTGTTTTTATTTAACTAGGCAAGTCAGTTAAGAAACTATTCTTATTTACAATGATGGCCTACACCAGCCAAACCTGGACAACACTGGGCCAATTGTGCACCACCCTATGGGACTCCCAATCATGGTTGTGATACAGCCTGGATTTGAACCAGGGTGTCTGTAGTGCTGCCTCTAGCGCTGAGATGCAGTGCCTTAGACTGCTGCACCACTTGGGAGCCCCCTCAGGAGTCTGAAAAGATTTGACATTGGCACTCAGATCCTCAGAAAACTGTACAGCTGCACCTTTGAGAGCATCTTGACTAACTGCATCACAGCTTTGCATGGCAACTGCTTAGCACCGACCGCAAGGCGCTACAGAGGGTAGTGCGCATGGCCCAGTACATCACTGGCGGTGTCAGAGGAAGGCCCAACCAGGCAGTTTCAGAGGAAGGCCCTAAAAATGGTCAAAGACTCCAGCCACCCAAGTCATAGATTGCTCTCTCTGCAATCAGCAAGTGGTACTGATGCCTCACCATCAAATCAAATCAAATCAAATCAAGTCAAATCAAATTTATTTATATAGCCCTTCGTACATCAGCTGATATCTCAAAGTGCTGTACAGAAACCCAGCCTAAAACCCCAAACAGCAAGCAATGCAGGTGTAGAAGCACGGTGGCTAGGAAAAACTCCCTAGAAAGGCCAATACCTAGGAAGAAACCTAGAGAGGAACCAGGCTATGTGGGGTGGCCAGTCCTCTTCTGGCTGTGCCGGGTGGAGATTATAACAGAACATGGCCAAGATGTTCAATGTTCATAAATGACCAGCATGGTCGAATAATAATAAGGCAGAACAGTTGAAACTAGAGCAGCAGCACAGTCAGGTGGAAGTTGAAACTGGAGCAGCAGCATGGCCAGGTAGACTGGGGACAGCAAGGAGTCATCATGTCAGGTAGTCCTGGGGCATGGTCCTAGGGCTCAGGTCAGTTGAAACTGGAACAGCAGCATGGCCAGGTGGACTGGGGACAGCAAGGAGTCATCATGTCAGGTAGTCCTGGGGCATGGTCCTAGGGCTCAGGTCCTCCGAGAGAGAGAAAGAAAGAGAGAAGGAGAGAATTAGAGAACGCACACTTAGATTCACACAGGACACCGAATAGGACAGGAGAAGTACTCCAGATATAACAAACTGACCCCAGCCCCCCGACACATAAACTACTGCAGCATAAATACTGGAGGCTGAGACAGGAGGGGTCAGGAGACACTGTGGCCCCATCCGAGGACACCCCCGGACAGGGCCAAACAGGAAGGATATAACCCCACCCACTTTGCCAAAGCACAGCCCCCACACCACTAGAGGGATATCTTCAACCACCAACTTACCATCCTGAGACAAGGCTGAGTATAGCCCACAAAGATCTCTTCCACGGCACAACCCAAGGTTGGGGGGGCGCCAACCCAGACAGGATGACCACAACAGTGAATCAACCCACTCAGGTGACGCACCCCCTCCAGGGACGGCATGAGAGAGCCCCAGCAAGCCAGTGACTCAGCCCCTGTAATAGGGTTAGAGGCAGAGAATCCCAGTGGAAAGAGGGGAACCGGCCAGGCAGAGACAGCAAGGGCGGTTCGTTGCTCCAGAGCCTTTCCGTTCACCTTCCCACTCCTGGGCCAGACTACACTCAATCATATGACCCACTGAAGAGATGAGTCTTCAGTAAAGACTTAAAGGTTGAGACCGAGTTTGCGTCTCTGACATGGGTAGGCAGACCGTTCCATAAAAATGGAGCTCTATAGGAGAAAGCCCTGCCTCCAGCTGTTTGCTTAAAAATTCTAGGGACAATTAGGAGGCCTGCGTCTTGTGACCGTAGCGTACTTATAGGTATGTACGGCAGGACCAAATCAGAGAGATAGGTAGGAGCAAGCCCATGTAATGCTTTGTAGGTTAGCAGTAAAACCTTGAAATCAGCCCTTGCTTTGACAGGAAGCCAGTGTAGAGAGGCTAGCACTGGAGTAATATGATCAAATTTTTTGGTTCTAGTCATGATTCTAGCAGCCGTATTTAGCACTAACTGAAGTTTATTTAGTGCTTTATCCGGGTAGCCGGAAAATAGAGCATTGCAGTAGTCTAACCTAGAAGTGACAAAAGCATGGATTAATTTTTCTGCATCATTTTTGGACAGAAAGTTTCTGATTTTTGCAATGTTACGTAGATGGAAAAAAGCTGTCCTCGAAATGGTCTTGATATGTTCTTCAAAAGAGAGATCAGGGTCCAGAGTAACGCCGAGGTCCTTCACAGTTTTATTTGAGACGACTGTACAACCATTAAGATTAATTGTCAGATTCAACAGAAGATCTCTTTGTTTCTTGGGACCTAGAACAAGCATCTCTGTCTCATGTCACACCCTTTCAACAGTGTGCTTCTTCCTTTTCAATGTACTACCAATAGTCTGTTAACTGTGACAGACTGATCTTAATTTGCTCAGTGTCTGTGTGTTTGTGTGCTTTGCTCAGATAGGTTCTGAGAAGAATATCCTTACAGGACATGTGGCATGGTACATGTCAATGAAAAGTGTGTGGGAAGGACTTGAATAGGGGAATTACATTTGTGAGTGACCCTGTTAGCTTATTGAAGAGTGTAATTACAAGCTCTGAAATGTTTGACATAATTGTAAGACAGACATTTTTGTTCATGGTTCATCTCTCCTTCTCGCTCTCTCTCTCTCTCTCTCTCTCTTATTCACTGTCTCTCATATCAGGAAATTACTAAAATTACTCTAATCTATTGAACATACACAACATGCCTTGTTCCATACAGTGCAGTGTTCTGGACCCCTCCACCTTTGTGGCTCACTCTACCTCAGACCGAGAAGCCTCTCCTGGCCTGGAGCACAGAGTTCTTAGCTGAACTGACTGAGAGCTTTGCCCCCGGGGCAGGTTTAGCCCTAAACACACACTCACCACAGAGAAAATGCAGCGCATCACACAAATTCATGTGTGTGTGTGAGAGGAAAGGGCAGGGGGGGTGCCATGGGAGAGGTCACTACAGAGGCATCCTGCAATATAGGGCAGGCAACTATGGCCTGCCCTATACTGTACTACTTTAAAGCTGTGGCCTACCAACTGCTGGGAGAAGCTCACTTTAGCTTTCCTCTCTCTAAAGAGGAGCCTCTCATAAACTGTCTGCTGTTGGATGTGTAGGCTAACAGTGGGTCTATGACGAATCAGGAGAACAATGATGATCTGACTAACCCCAACCTACATTACTACTATTTGTGCTCGGCAGCGTACACAGCCAAACACTTGTGAGTGGAGACCAACAAAGACAGGGTTGAGAGAGGAGCAGAGAGGAGAGGGAGTGGGGGAGTGGGAAGTAGGGCACAGGAAATGGACAGAGAGACAGAGAGCGCAAGGGAGGGGAAGGAAACATGGAGGATGACTACAACAAGAATCACTTCCACTAATTGTGTGTCTCCTCCTCGGCTGTCTGCAGAGCACTTTGGCATTTCACTTCTGTCTTTATCGGTCAAAAGGGAGGCTAATGAATATGCAAATTATGTTCCAACGCCTCCAGTTGTGGCGGGCAACACCCCCTAGTTAGCAGCCCATAACGACAAGGGGTCAGAGACACTCTGGTTTCTCAGCAACCTGGAGTCACGGCACTCTACCCCGCCTTCCCACCTGACGGGAACAAAGGATTATTCATGAAAAATGGAGAAGTACAGTGTACGTCAACCTGCATCCTTCCCCGCCCACACACTGTGACAGGGCTGAAATCCACAGCCCATTCTGCTAGATTGATACCATCAAACCAACCAAGGTCACAGCTTCCTCCGAGCAGCCCAGCCGCCACTGCCAGCAGGCAGGCAGCCACCACATCATAGAGATATACAGGGTAAGAGAGAAGGGGGCAGTTCAAGAGCTACAAGCAAGTCAATGCGATGCAAAATGGTTCACATTTCAAGCACCCATGGAGCAATTGCATTAAAGATGCTATACAATACGCTATATGATGTTACTCCGATTCCAAATTAATGTTAGAGTTTCAACTCAGTAAGTCACTTTGGACAAATGTAAACCTTGATCAGTTCTGCAACATAAGGTAAACATTATTGCATGGTCACAGAATGATCATAAGTATTTTCAGATTACTTATGGAAATGATTGAACTGTCAGATTCGGTCTGTGTGTAATGACCGTTGGTGGAAGAAGGTGAGGACCAAGATGCAGCGTGGTAAGTGTTCACCATTATTTTAATAAACTGAACACTAAATACAACAAGGACCAAAAGAAACAACCGAAAAAGCTCCGTCAGGTGCAAAACACACTAAACAGAAGAGAACTACCCACAACCCATAGTGGGAAAACAGGCTGCCTAAGAATGGTTCTCAATCAGAGACAACGATTGACAGCTGCCTCTGATTGGGAAACATACCAGGCCAAAACCAGAAATAGAAAACATAGAACAAAAACATAAAAATAACATAGAACGCCCACCCTAGTCACACCCTGGCCTAACCAAAATAGAGAATAAAAAGCCTCTCTATGGCCAGGGCGTGACACTGTGAGGTTTTGGTAATGTACAGTTTGCTCCTCACCCAGTTCCCCTTTGCAAATCTCAGAAAATGTAACTTGGCCAGTAACTGAGCGTTGCCAACAAACATTCATGCCTTCTCAAACAAAGGAGACAGACTGCAAAAGAAATTTGAGGAAGCACACACATTTTTGCATGCATAAACTCCAAACAAACCTAATTGAAGGGGTGTTATGAATTTAGGAATGTTATCGAAATGTAATTTTGACTCAAGTTTGTTTAGGAAGCTGTCAAACAAATCTCCTAGTCATCATTTATTCACAATGACCCCATGCAACGTGACTACGTCAAAGAGTATTGCATAAGGCAGATGAGAGTCAAAAGCATGTGAAATCAATCAAGGACTTTCTATCTCGTTTTGAGAACATATAGTATTTTATACTACATGGGACATACCAAAGTAAGTGGGTATGGCTGCCAAGCACATTCATTAGAAGTGCTTACATTTACAGAAGCTCCAGTTCCCGGCTTTCAGCAGAGGCTTTGTGTTGGCATGTTTAGGTGAGCTGAGCCCCTCGTTAACGTAAATAATTTACCATTACCTTTATCCTGATGGAATCTTAATTGTGCTTCTATGGGCAGCCTGAAAGCGTCACACTCGCCCAGGAAAATAGACGGGGCCTGTCAGAGAGAAGAAATACATCTTAACACTCTGAAACCTGAAATAAAGCCAGATGTCAGGCGACACACATATTACACACACACACACAAACACACAAACACACACACACACACACACACACACACACACACACACACACACACACACACACACACACACACAAACACACACACAAACACACACACCCACACATACACACACACACACACAAACCCACATACACACACACACACACACAAACCCACACACACACACACACACACACACACACACAAACACACAAACACACACACAAACACACACACAAACACACACACCCACACATACACACACACACACACACACACAAACCCACACACCCACACACACACACACACACACACAAACCCACACACACACACACACACACACACACACACACACACACACACACACACACACACACACACACACACACACACACACACACACACACAACAGGATTAATGACATTTCTCCTCTAATTAAATGAGTGTTTATTCATTTGATTCTACAAGTCATCCATTGTCTTTTGACATTGATCTGGATTTCAATGGAGCGAACGGAGAAAACAACAGAGAACAATATGAGCATTACAAAGGGGCCTCCTTGGCTATGCTAGCCCAGGAACATTCGGAGGTTTATTAGCGAACCCATTCACTCCAGTGGAGCGTATTCATTATAGGCCGAGATTGATAAACGCAAGGACAAGGGCTGCATAAACATATGGGCTGGGGAGCCTTTCAGAGGGCAGTGTGGCTGTGTTCTATGTGTGCCTGGCAGTGGAGCAGGGGCAGGGGAGTGACTCTTTATTTTTTATTCTTGCTTTATCCGCCAGCCGCTGAGGACCACACCACAGTTGTGCTGGAAAGAACCATGCATCTGAAGCATGTGACTCAGTGTAATTGCTTGCGAGCATTCCTTTCAGCTCAAAATGAAAGTAGCGTTTGGCCATTTCTCAAGACAGAGGGCAAAAACGAGACCGTAATCCACCACTTCCCTTCGTGAGAGAGAGAGAGATCTCGTACACCCACGGCTTTTCTCTTTTACCAGAAGTCATTCAGCAGAAACACTCACTGAGGTGTTGTAGGCCTGTCCTGTTCCTGTACATGTAAATAGACCGCTGCCTACACTGCAGTCTCTTCTGCCATGTCACCGCAAAAAAACGGACGTATTATTTTCCATTGTCATTATTTTTGTGACAGCTTGTAGCCTACAGCTTCACTAAGTTAAGATTTCAGAAAAAATATAAATGTAGTATTTTTCTGTCATTATTCTTATTGGGAAAAAATAGACAACCATTGACAAACAGCTTCTATCTACAGGCCATCAGACTGAACCTAAGACAATTTAACTAGCCGGTTACCACTCTACCCTTCACCTTAGAGACTGCTGCCCTATGTACATAGTCATTGAACACCGGTCACTTTAATAATGTTAACATACTGTTTTGCACAGTTTATATATAGTACCAGTCAAAAGTTTGGACACACCTACTCATTCAAGGTTTTTTCATTATTTTCTCTCAACCAGCTTCACCTGGAATAATTTTCCAACAGTCTTGAATGAGTTCCCACATATGCTGAGCACTTGTTGGCTGCTTTTCCTTCACTCTGTGGTCCAACGCATCCCAAACCATCTCAACTGGTTTGAGGTCAGGTGACTGTGGAGGCCAGGTCATCTGATGCAACATGCCATCACTCTCCTTCTTGGTCAAATAGCCCTTACTCAGCCTGGAGGTGTGTTGGGTCATTGTCCTGTTGAAAAACAAATGATAGTCCCACCTAGCGCAAACCAGATGGGATGGTGTATCGCTGCAGAATGCTGTGCCTTGAATTCTAAATACATCACAGACAGTGTCACCTGCAAAACACCCCCACACTGTCACACCTCCTCCTCCATGCATCACGGGGGAACTACACATGCCAAGATCATCCGTTCACCTACTCTGTGTCTCACAGGACAGATTTCCACCGGTCTAATGTCCATTGCTCGTGTTTCTTGGCCCAAGCAAATCTCTTCTTATTATTGGTGTCCTTTAGTAGTGGTTTATTTGCAGCAATTCGACCACGAAGGCCTGATTCACACAGTCTCCTCTGAACTGTTGATGTTGAGATGTGTCTGTTACTTGAACTGTGAAGCATTTATTTGGTCTGTAATTTCTGAGGCTGGTAACTCTAATGAACTTATCCTCTGCAGCAGAGGTAACTCTGGGTCTTCCTTTCCGTGAGAAGCGTGAGAAGATAGGGAGAGATATTTTTAATTAGCTAGAGAAGAATAGATTCACTTTTAGAATGCTAGCTAAGGGTACTATAGGCCTAGTTATCATGTTTCACATTGAATTTATTAACTACAGAAAGGTAAGATATGTTTTTAATTCTGGTGCAGCTCTGCACACACAAGGTAGCTCAAGCTTGTTAGGTAGTTAGCGAAAGCTTGTTAGGTAGTTAGCGAAAGCTTGTTAGGTAGTTAGCGAAAGCTTGTTAGATTGCTAGCTCAAAGGAAATGCAAAGTTCCTTCATAGAAGCCACTCCACCTAGGTATAATTCTGTGGACCTAATTCAGATAGTGCATGTCATGACAAGATGCCCAGCGATTCAAGCCTGCTTCACAATTCTCTCGCTCTCTCACCACCCGTTGCATTTCAGTCACATCTTGCGCCATAGGCTACACTTGTCTATCCATCACTTATGTATACAATGAGCTTGAATGCTCTATCCGCACTGATTGATTTCACAGTTTTGAAAAGGAACAGACAGGAACGATACTGGTTCAGAACTTTATTTTACTGGTTGGAACAGTGGAACATAATGAAGAAAATGGTGGTTCTGTTCAGGCACACCAGTTTGTGTCAAGAACTGCAACGCTGCTGGGTTTTTCACACCCAACAGTTTCCAGTGTGGGGTCCACCACCCAAAGAACATCCAGCCAACTTGACACAACTGTGGGAAGCATTGGAGTCATGGGCCAGCATCCCTGTGGAACGCTTTCGACACCTTGTAGAGTCCATGCCCGGACGAATTGAGGCTGTTCTGAGGGCAAGAGGGGGAGGATGCAACTCAATATTAGGAAGGTGTTCCTAATGATTGGTATACTCAGTGCATATTTATATTCCGGACTCTAGCCCAGAAGCTACATTCCTGCAATTCTATCAATTTTGTTGTGGGGTTTTTATACTTTTGACATAACTCTTCATAATATTTCTACTACAGTACATTGCATGTTAGTCACACTGCTTATACACACTGCATCTGTATTTATATACTGGATTCTCACTCTAATATATCTACTGCTGTACGTATCATTCTTAGTATATCTTGTGTAAATTCATCCGGTGTATATACACTACATGACCAAAAGTATGTGGAAACCTGCTCTTCGAACATCTCATTCCAAAGTCATGGGCATTAATATGGAGTTGATCCCTCCTTGGCTGCTACAACAAGGTCCAATGGCGGCGAGCTTTACACCACTCCAGTCGAAGCTTAGTATTGCACATGGTGATCTCAGGCTTATGTGCGACTGCTCGGCCATACCCAAGAAGACTCAAGGCTGTAATTGCTGGCCAAGGTGCTTCAACAAAATACTGAGTAAATGTGATATTTCAGTTAATTTATTTTTTATAAATTAGCAAAACAATGTTTTTTTTAAACTGTTTTGGCTTTGTCATTATGGGGTATTGTGTGTTTTTTATTAAGTGTGATATTTCAATTTATTTCTTTTATAAATTAGCAAGTATTTCCCCCCAAAAGTTGGCTTTGTTATTATGAGGTATTGTGTGTAGATTGATGAGGGAAAAATCGATTTAATCCATTTTAGAACAATGCTATAACATAACAAAATGTGTAAAAAGTCAAGGGGTCTGAATACTTTCTGAATTTACACAATAACAGCTAAGAATGATATGTACAGCAGCAGATACAGTATATTAGAGTGAGCTATGTCAAGAATCCAGTGTGTAAATAATTATGCAGTGTGTATAAACAGTGTAACTAAAATACATGTACAGTAGTAGAAATATGATGATGAGCTACGTCGGGGATACAGTATTTAAATAGACAGTGTGAAATGGGAAGTGACCAGTGGTTCAATGTCTCTATAGCATGGGAAAGCAGCATTGGCTGTGTGTGTGTGTGTGTGTGTGTGTGTGTGTGTGTGTGTGTGTGTGTGTGTGTGTGTGTGTGTGTGTGTGTGAGAGAGCTTAGGCTGGAGTGACATGTTGTCCCAGGTTCCTCTTAAACTCAGCTGTGTGAGGAATTAATGAGGCTTTGTCAAAGTTATCATTACGATGCCAAACTCACCACTGGTGTGCATGGCCAACGAGCTCTATTTTCATGTCCTCTAACCAAAGCACCGGTTCCAATCCAAGTGCCAATGCTTTTTAGTAAACTCCAGGAGTTTACATTTGTTGGATGACGTGAAAATAGAGCTCTTGGGCCACGCACAACAGTGGTGGATTTGGTGTCAAAATGAGAACGCATAAGCACAAGAGAACCCCATACCTGTAAAATATGATGGTGTATCTTTGATGTTATGGGGCAATTTTTCTTCCACCAGGACATTTTAGCCTAAATCAAATCAAATCAAATCAAAATGATTTATATAGCCCTTCGTACATCAGCTGATATCTCAAAGTGCTGTACAGAAACCCAGCCTAAAACCCCAAACAGCAAGCAATGCAGTTGTAGAAGCATGGTGGCTAGGAAAAACCTAGGAAGAAACCTAGAGAGGAACCAGGCTATGTGGGGTGGCCAGTCCTCTTCTGGCTGTGCCGGGTGGAGATTATAACAGCACATGGCCAAGATGTTCAAATGTTCATAAATGACCAGCATGGTCCAATAATAATAAGGCAGAACAGTTGAAACTGGAGGAGCAGCACGGCCAGGTGGACTGGGGACAGCAAGGAGTCATCATGTCAGATAGAGGCATGGTCCTAGGGCTCAGGTCCTCCGAGAGAGAGAAAGAAAGAGAGAAAGAGAGAATTAGAGAGAGCACACTTAAATTCACACAGGACACCGAATAGGAAAGGAGAAGTACTCCAGATATAATAAACTGACCCTAGCCCCCCGACACATAAACTACTGCAGCATAAATACTGGAGGCTGAGACAGGAGGCTGAAGATTGGCCGCAAGTGGATCTTCCAGCAAGACAATAACCCCAAGCTCACATAAAAATCCACAAAGGGTTAACAAACCACAAAATCAACATTTTGCAATGGCCATCTCAGTCTCCAGACTTGAAACCCATTGAAAACCTGTGGCTTGAATTGAAGAGGGCAGTCGATAAGACCAGACTATGGACATCAAGGCTCTGGAAAGGAGTCTATATGGAGGAATGGTCTGAGATCCCTCCCAATGTTCTCCAACTCATAAAACATTTCAGAAAAACTATCAGTGCCATTATCCTTGCAAGGTGAGGTATTGAAAGGTATTGAAAACGGGTCTGATTGGTGAGCAATTTTGACCCAAACTTTGTGAGGGAAAAAAAGGGATTACTTTCTCTGAGCAAGTCAAATATTGTTTGGCATACAATGTAGCTCAGTATTTGAATTATTTATTTTATACAGTATTTTTTGCTCATCTTTATCAAAGGTGTCAATAATTCCGATCTCCATTATATAGCTCTTCCTACAGAGGACCACAGAAAGAGAGAGAGAGAGATATATAGAGAGAGAAAGAGAGGTTGAGGTGTGTGTCTGTGTGTGTGAAAATCTGGACAAGTGGTGACATTTAGCCGGTCCCACAAAGAAAATTATATTTAAGGCTTAGGGGTTAGGTTTAAGGTCACGGTTACAATTAGGGTTAGGGTTAGGTTTTGGGTTTAGGGTTAAGATTAGGGTTAGGTTAAGGGTTGGAGTTAAGGTTATGGTATGCATGCGTGTGTGTGTGTGTGTTTCTGTGTGTGTGTGGAGGAAACAGGTGACATGGCGGGAGTCTTGATGAGGGCCAGTGTAATGTCAGCCAGATCAGGTTACCATATGGCTTCCCATTAATCCATTCAGCCATCCACAAACTCTCTGATATGCTATTGTTTAGCAATCTAACGTCTAACGATATGAAGTTCTGCTCAGAGGCACACAATCTGTGTGTGTCAGATTTCCTTACTGAGCTGTATGGGAAAGGGTTAATGAGTATAGGACAGTTGCCAGCAGGCCTGCATGCCTCTCCCCTCCACCCGCCCTCCACCCCTTCACCCGGCCTCCACCCCTCCACCTGCCCTCCACCCCTCCACCCGCACTCCACCCCTCTACCCGGCCTCCAACCCTCCACCCGCCCTCCACCCCTCCACCCCTCCACCCGCACTCCACCCGCACCACTACCTGTAGCCTGTAGCCACCAGGCCCCCTATCCATCCCCTGTCTACCCTTCCTTTCTCTCCTCTTTTTTCCTCTCCTCCCCTGTTCTTTGGCTCCTCCCTGCCCTGCACACCTGCTATGGGAGCCAGCCTCTTGCCTCTTGCCCAGGCAGGGTGGAGGAACAGACGCTCTCTGTGTTTTCTTCCAGATAATCATCACATTTCTCACATGCTTGCTCTTCTCTGCCTGGCCAGCCTGCCAAGCTTACCTCAGCCAAGACCCCTGCTGCAGCTGCTTCGCCATACACCAGACCCACAGACAGCCTCTGAGACCACACAATACAGCCTCTTTCTTTCCACCACCTCCCCACTCCTGCCCCCACCCCTGCCTCTCCTACTGCAGGTGTCCCCGGGATAAGAGAATAGCAGGGTGGGGAGGGGTGGAAGGGTTCATTTGGGCTATTGAGGTATAGCTATGGTTCCAAATTCCACACCACTTCTATAGCTATTCAAAGAAAAGAATGCAGAGCGATAAAGAGACTGGGTCGTTCACCAACAAGCATGACAGATCACCACGTCTCATATCCACAGTACATTTAGAGGAGGTATGATCAATGGCATTGTCACTATCTGACCTTATTCTCAATGGTCCAGACGTGTATGGTGTTCAAGTGCCTCTTATCCAGAGGTCTGTGCTGCTCTTCTGTGTAAGACTACCCCTGTGGGCTCCTGAACAGCCATTGTGACTGTGTAAGTAAACCCCAATGGAACAGGGGAGCTCAGTGTTGGAGGAGAAATAGGATACATTTTTCATTTATTAATGAATGCTATCAGGTTGACCAGTTCATGTTTTACAAAAAGCCAGGGAGAGGCAGATTAGTTATCAGGGCCAGCTGTCCAGTCCAGACTGGCCTCTCTCTCTCTCTCCCTCCCTCCTTCACTCCATTCTTCCCTCCCTCCCTCCCTCTTTGGATTTTACCATGGCCACAGTCTCTGGGCAGATGGACAGGGCCCTGGATCAATCAGAGAGGATCAATAGCTCCAGACTGATGCGGGGTGAAAGGTGTGGGCTGACTGACTGTGAATAGGGGACAGGGGAGGGGAGAAGGGATGGGGAAGGGCCCATGTCGTGTAGTGTCACTCACTGGCTGTATTCTCTCAACAGGGGGCATGAGTGAGATGGATGGAGGAAAAGTGGAGCCAGTCGACACCACTAGCTACTTACCTGACTGACTGTCGCTCCTCAATGTTCATGATTCATTAAGTCAACCACCAGTTTGGGAAATGTCACCATGCTGGAGAGGGAAACCACAAGAAAGAAACCTCTCTTCGCTGTTGTGCTTTCTTAGCGTGTGAGACTGTGCACAGTACCTTTTAAACATGAATGTAGGAGTATTCTTATCTTTGGCAAATAGCCAAAAATTAAGAAAAAAAAGAAAACCGTCTGAAAGGTTGCTGGTTTGAATCCCCCCAGCTGACTAGGTGAAACATCTGTCAATGTGCTCTTGAGCAAGGCACTTAACACTTATTCCGTTGGATAAGAGAATCTGCTAAAATCTTATATTACATCATGTGTTGATCTATATGATTTTCTGTAACTTGGTATCAGAACCTTGTTCCTTATCAAGCACTTTGCTAAACAGTGTATCTCTTATTTAATTCATTCTCTCAAGTTCAAACTAAGCACAACAGAAGACCCTGGCACACTGAAATAAACCAGATAGAATTGAACTTCTTAAATAATCTTAGAATCCCATCCATCTATCTCAGCGGCGTGAGGCCTCTGTGAGGTGATGGTAGACAGGGTCACAGCGGTCAGCCAGCCCGTCAGACACTGCTCTAAACACTGCCCTATTGTTTCTGCTTGTCTTCCGGCCGGCTGTTAGCTCTGGTCTGTGTTTGATGCAGTCCAGACTCTGCCGTGTGTGGTGGGTGTGCCTCATACTCAGCCCTGTGACACTAGACACAGACAGACACCAACAAGAAGGAAGGAAGTGGATCTGAGTCCACTCAGCCACCAGCCAAATGGCCGTCCAGCAGCCAGCTCACACTAGTCAACAGTTCAAGGGGTTTGTTCTGCTTTCTCAGGCTTCCAGAAGAGGAGATGGGAGAGTCAACTAAAATAAATTCCTGGGTAGCCCTTTCCTGCAGTCAAATAACTAGTGGCATCACGGGTGGAATATTTTAAATATTTTTTATCATTTCATAATTAATAAATATGATTAAATCTGCCTAAAATCTGGTGATTCTATGTCAGACTGTTTTGTTATATTTCAGTCTTCTGTGATGTGTATAAAGAGTCATACTGGAATTGAAATTCAAAATTGAATACATTCCAACTCAGTATTTGAGATGGTACTGGTGTCTTATTTTTTAAAGCATTTAAAAAATATATATATATTTCACCTTTATTTAACCAGGTTGAGAACAAGTTGAGAACAAGTTCTCATTTGCACCTGCGACCTGGCCAAGATAAAGCAAAGCAGTTCGAACACATACAACAACACAGAGTTACACATGGAATAAACAAAACATACAGTCAATAATACAGTAGAACAAAAGAAAACAAAAAGTCTATATACAGTGTGTGCAAATGAGGTAGGATAAGAGAGGTAAGGCAATAAATAGGCCATGGTGTCACGCCCTGACCTTAGTTCCTTTTTTATGTCTCTATTTTGGTTTGTTCGGGGCATGAGTTGGGGTGGGCATTCTATGTTGTTTTTCGTTGTTTTCTTTTCTATGCGTAGTATGGTCAGTTTTAAGAGGGTATGTTTGGCAGCATGGGTGAAGGATGCTTTGTTGTGAAATAGGAAGCCGATTCTAGATTTAGTTTTGGAATGTTTAATGTGAGTCTGGAAGGAGAGTTTACAGTCTAACCAGACACCCAGGTATTTGTAGTTGTCCACATAGTCAGAGCCGTCCAGAGTAGTGATGCTGGACGGGCGGGCAGGTGCGGGCAGTGATCGGTTGAAGAGCATGCATTTAGTTTTACTTGCATTTAAGAGCAGTTGGAGGCCACAGAAGGAGAGTTGTATGGCATGGAAGCTCATCTGGAGGTTAGTTAACACAGTGTCCAACGAAGGGCCAGAGGTATACAGAATGCTTTTCGGCTGTGTAGAGGTGGATCAAAGAATCACCAGCAGCGAGAGAGACATCATTGATGTATACAGAGAAGAGAGTTGGCCAGAGAATGGAACCCTGTGGCACCCCCATAGAGACTGTGTGTGAGGTGTATACTTTTGTTTCAAAGTAGATCTGTTAATTTCTACCAAGAAACACTCTGTGTGACCCTGATTTAGCCCACTGCAGTAAAAGGTTAAATTGTTGACCTGCGAAATAAGGACCTAAAAATGGCCAAGCTACGAATCATATTAATTTCACATTAGCCCACCTAATACTACCTAATACCTACTTCTATGTATTTCCCCTCACAAACTACTGAATCATCATGGTTCAGAGGAGCTGGGGCTTGAGCTGAGAGTTGGATGTTTGGGCGGTAGTTAGTCAGAAGTCATGGGAGTGTTTGGCAGGCGGTGCTTCCTGTTTCCTGTTGAGGGGCGAAGAGGAGTCTCATGGTTCCCTTGCAAAGACAGGCCGTGGAGGGTAAACAGAGGGAATCCCACCCCTGCCATCACCACACACCAGCATGGAAATTTCACAATAGTTTCCACAGAGGGATCCCCGTCCCCTGGCCTTTCGGCATGATAAAGGAAGTCAGTGTGTCTGTCTGCCAATGAGAGGCAGATATGGTGATTTAAACCTTCTGTTGTATTGAAATCCAATCAAATCACAGAAATGTAAATGCTGTTTGCAAACTACATCTGGGCCTACTTGGGAAAATATATATGGTGTCGATATTATAATGCAAGTTTCATTGAATTAAGCCCTACGTTTTCTCTGATACCACCATATGAAACTTTCAATCACAACAAAGACAACACAACAAAGAGAAATCAGTTTTATTATATTTCCTCCGGTTCAGGGTTATTATTTGTGGGCCCTTTGTTGTGATTCGTGTCAAGTCTTTGAAAAATGAACAGCATTGAAAAACAATGGCAGATACAGATGTAGGATCTTAAATTGATCACCCTGCTGCAGAACATTTAAAACGTGTAGTGTATTTGAGGTTTAAAAAGGCTTCTGAAGTTATTAATTTCCACTTGGGAAAAATGCATCAACCCCTACAAGAATGCCTATTAATTATAATCCACATAATTATTCCCAGTTCCTGTTGCTGCAGGATTGTTTTCCTGCTGTAGTAAACTGGCTCAAATTAAGATTCTACATCTGTACGTGAAGAGCAACATGACTATGAGAGAAAGGTGGTGAACATATCACCATGATGCAATGGTGTGCAACCATGGTGCCCTTTGTGAATGTTCTGGGGGATTAGCCTAGTTTGGGAAATGTCACAGTCTTTGCTTACCTCCGCACAGCGCACTGTCTTCACTTAGATGGTGACCTTGTTTTTTTCTTATCTAAGCCATCCATGTGAGACCTCTGTTCATACGTTTATAATTCAAAATCAGTTCTCGAGTTCAAAATGTGCGTTTCAGGAGAATTGGGAGTCTGAATTGCATTCACATCCGGGGGGGTAGCAGCATTTGTTTTGACAACGTTGTAAAACCGCAGATCTGCTAATGGTGAAGTGATTTGGTGCCCCTAAATATTTGATGTTAATGTAATAGGAAAGTCATGAAAGCTTTTCAAATCTCAATTTATCGTGTCAACCGATCATTGATTTAACCTGCAAATTTATGGAACCTTTTTTCCAGTTCCTGGAGGGCTAAAGGATGAATGGTTGGACTGTAAATAGCATGTCCAACTCCCAATGAGAAATGTTTCCACATTTTATATTGCAAAGGGGCTTATCTCATTTTAATTATTTACTTGCGAGTGTGATGGAGTGCCTCAGGGAGAAATATTGATTACACAGATTTAGGACCTGCTGCCTGGCTAAATGGCATACTGGGATACTTAAATGGGAATGTCAATGTAGGGAGGTCTGGCTATCTCCCACCCCAAAGACAAAAAACACAAATAAACTGAGCCGACAAAACACAGGATTGGATACACAGGGAAAGGTCAGTCATTTCTGCATTGAATCAAATATCACCTGCCTTACTGTATGACCAGTGAAAAGGACTGTTAGTACGGTAAATATGGTAATGGCACTGGCCTTGTATGTAGCTTCTAACGTTCTCGTGTTCTTCTTATTTCTTATTTTTATTTCTTGTGTGTTTTTGTTCTTCCTTATGTTATTTGTAGTATTACATTGCTATTGATTACTGGAGTTGGCAAGAAAGGCATGTCACTGTACTTGTGCACGTGACATTAAATCTTGAAACTGGGAAATCTGCTACCAGAAGTCACCGGTGGGCATTTCAGACATATTGACAGAAAATGGACATTACAAAACGCGTATTCATCGGTTTCTGACAAGCAAGAGATCCAATCCCTACCACTCACTATGTTCAAGATCCTGCCTGTTCAAACACAGCAATATGAATCCACACACAAGTTCTATTCTGTCAGACAGACAAGGTTAACACCCATAACTGGGTCTTGGTTAGTACCCTGTCTGTCCCTCTACTTGTCATCAACAACAGCTGTACATTAATAGTGTAGCAGAAGGAACACCACTGATCTGGAGCTCAGACAGAGACTGAGACCCTTCTGTGATGATCAGGGGCAGTCACACTGGCGGGTCAAGGATCGTCCGTCCTGCATGGGGGCCAACGCACACAGATCAATACATAATATCTTACTAATTGAATTCGACCTGGATCGACCCAGAGGGCGGCTGGCTGCGATCTGTGGGCGAGTGCACAGTAAATACTAATGATCAGCATGGGGGAGGGGGTGAGGGATGGAGACTGGGGGGTCTGGGGGGGTTTGGGGGTGGGGTATGTCTGCTCTGAGGGGGAGATGAGAGGTGGGGGTTGCAGAGAGGGGTTTGGGTGGGCAAAGGATGGGGATATAGCAGGGATGGGGGAATGCGGTATCAGTTGATCACATGAAGCCAGGGGGTCAGCCAGATTCCCCTATCATTACCTTAAAAGGTTTTCACCTCAAAATTAATCTCCATAATAGTGTTCTTCTTTGGACATGGTCAATTTCACAGCCTCTGTAAAGTTGTTTGTGTGCGCAAGTGTGTGTGTGTGTGCGCAAGTATGTGTGTGTGCTTGTGCGTACGTGCGTGTGTTTGTGTGTGTGTTCGTGTGTGTTTGTTTTACCTCCATGTCTACTGGAAATAGCTGACGGGGTCATCTTGTGCTTTTCAAACAGTACCCCAGCCTCTTCAGACTCTGGCATGGCATCTTTATATGCACTGTACATGAAGCAGTAATTCCACATATATCAATAGAAATGAAACGGTTAGTTGTTTTTCCATCTTACCCAACTACACTGAACAAAAATATAAACTTACATTTCATGTAAGGAAATCAGTCAAATTAAATAAATTCATTATGCCCTAATCTATGGATTTCACATATCTGGGAATATAGATATGCGTCTGTTGGTCACAGATACCTTAAAATAAATGTAGGGTCGTGGATCACTAGTCAGTATCTAATGTGACCAGCTTTTGCCTCATGCAGCTTGACACATCTCCTTCACATAGAGTTGATCAGGCTGTTGATTGTGGCCTGTGGAATGTTGTCCCACTCCTCTTCAATGTCTGAAGTTGCTGGATATTGGAGGGAATTGGAACACGCGGTCGTACGCGTTGATCCTGAGGATCCCAAACATCCTCAACATGTCTGGTGAGAATGCATGCATGGAAGAACTTGGACATTTTCAGCTTCCAGTAATTGTTTAAAGATCCTTGCGACATGGGGCCGTGCATTATCATGCTGAAACATGAGGAGATGGCGGCGGATGAATGACAGGACAATGGGCCTCAGGATCTTGTCATGGTATCTCTGTGCATTGCATAAAATGCAATTGTGTCCGTTGTCCGTAGCTTATGCCTGCCCATACCATAACCCCACCGCCACCATGAGGCACTCTGTTCACAACATTGACATCAGCAAACCGCTCGCCCACACAACACCTTACACGTGGTCTCTGGTTGTGAGGCCTGTTGGACATACTGTCAAATTTGCTAAAACGACATTGGAGGCAGCTTATGGTAGAGAAATGAACATTAAATTCTCTGGCAACAGTTCTGGTGGACATTCCTGCAGTCAGCATGCCAATTGCACGCTCCCTCAAACTTTTAGACATCTTTGGCATTGCGTTGTGTGACGAAACTGCACCTTTTAGAGTGACATTGTATTGTCCCCAGCACAAGGTGCACCTGTGTAATGATCATGCTGTTTAATCAGCTTCTAGATGTGCCACACCTGTCAGATGGATGGATTATCTTGACAAAGAAGAAATGTTCACTAACAGGGATGTAAACACATTTGTGCACAACATTTGAGAGAAATACGCTTGCTGTGCCTAAGGAACATTTCTGGGATCTTTTATTTCAGCTCATGAAACATGGGTCCAACCCTTTACATGTTGCGTTCATATTTTTGTTCGTTATAAATATGTGTTTGAACAAAGCTTCTCTCCTTAGAAAGATATGTGTGGCTTTGCTCTGTGTAACAATCTCTTTCAGGTAAAGAGAACACAAAGGCCGTTTGGATCCTTTTTATTCTCTCCTAGTGTGATATCTACCTGATGCAACATAACATACATTCACTGTAACATGTAGTTCTCTATTCCTCAACCAAATAAAAGGTCACATACTGAACGTTCACGTTCACGTCAAGATTTCACCTATTTCCACTACCACTATGACAGGTCACACTGGTCACACAGTCACACTATGACAGGTCACACTGTTAAAGCCCTGCTGAAAGTTGTTTACCAGAAATGAGTGCAGAATTGTCTACAGTAAGCTAATCATACTGAGAATTAACAGTCTCCATACCAGGAACAAAAACACTCCTTAGCAGGTTACTTATGGGGTGGCAGGGTAGCCTAGTGGTTAGAGCGTTGGACTAGGAACCGGAAGGTTGCAAGTTCAAACCCCCGAGCTGGGTTAACGGCCTGTTCCTAGGCCGTCATTGAAAATAAGAATTTGTTCTTAACTGACTTGCCTAGTTAAATAAATAAATAAAAAATAATTGTCCGGTTTAGTTTTTCTAACGACAGATTACTATGTTTGTTTTTACAGAACCGGCGTCTGTCGAAGCAATAAGCGAGGACATCTGTGTATCTGACAGCCTTCAATGGGGTCAAGCTGAAGAACAATCTATGGCAAAAAGCTCTCGGTCAATTCCACCCAGCAACACTGCTCTTGTGACAAGGCCAATGTGTTGGTATCATTTACATGGCCAGGGGAGGGTACATTTATTTGAGTCCATCTAATTGACATTTGTGGATCGATGTAACAAAAAGCCTCTCTGCAGAGTCTGCCAATACACACCTATTCCCAGGAGACCCCTGGGTCCACAATGCCACGTGCATGGGGCCTGGCACCTCATCTGTCACAACTATCTGCACGATCCAGAGGACCTCTTCCCATTCTGCACCTGCCCCACCACACAATCTCCATTGATCAGCGGGGGTACCTATCCCTCCTCTAAGACGCTCCATATTGTTGGAGGCACAGCTCACTGGGGGTCTGATCCCACCATGGACAATTGGATCACACGAGAGGTATTTATTTGATGGGTTAGTAGATGTGTCACTGGGGGAAACGCTTTGTCTATTGTCATCCAATTCCCAGAGCATACCTCAGCTATGATAGAACGAAATGGAATACAGATCTTACTCATAGAAATCATTATGTCAGGATTCCTACGATAAGTCATGATGACTGTTGTGCATTAAAAGGCCTTAATAACGTCAGTGTTGTAGAACCGCTGGCCCTTTGAAGATAAGTGGTCCTGTGTAACCTGATGACGTGAACTAGTTCTAATTTGGCAGTTCCAGCTCGGAAACATGACCATGCTAAACAGCATCCACAGATGTTTTCTGAGGATTGGTCTTCTGAGTGGATTTAAGTTCTTGGTTGGATCATCATAACTGACACTCATTGGTCAGTCATTGTAACACTCTGGAACTATTGACTTGCATCACTTCCTGGTGGAATCCCAGAGTATCTGGTTCCTCAGTGGGGGCCTAATGAGTGTAAGACACGTTCTGAGAGGAGTGAAACCCAGGCTGCCCCAACACCTGTCACCCGTCTTTCAACTGGCTGTTTGAGGAGAAAGAGGGAGTGGGGGAAGGGAGGGAGGGAGGGAATGAGAGAAGGCAGGGCGGGGTGGGGTGGGGTGGAGAACAAGTCTGTCTGGATGATTATAGGGGGCAAACAAGCAGACGTGCAGGTGGTGAGTGGGTGAGGGGCAGGGTGTGTGTACACACTGTAAGTGTTTGTGTGTGTGTGTGTGTGTGTGTACACACTGTAAGTGTTTGTGTGTGTGTGTACACACTGTAAGTGTTTGTGTGTGTGTGTACACACTGTAAGTGTTTGTGTGTGTGTGTGTGTGTGTGTGTGTGTGTGTGTGTGTGTGTGTGTGTGTGTGTGTGTGTGTGTGTACACACTGTAAGTGTTTGTGTGTGTGTGTGTGTGTGTGTGTGTGTGTGTGTGTGTACACACTGTAAGTGTGTGTGTGTGTGTGTGTGTGTGTGTGTGTACACACTGTAAGTGTGTGTGTGTGTGTGTGTGTGTGTGTGTGTGTGTGTGTGTACACACTGTAAGTGTGTGTGTGTGTGTGTGTGTGTGTGTGTGTACACACTGTAAGTGTGTGTACACACTGTAAGTGTGTGTGTGTGTGTGTGTGTGTATCTCTGTGTGTTTGGGGGGGGGGGTTAGTAACCCAAGCTGAGATGCTACCCCCCCCCCCCCCCTCTCTCCCCACCAAGGCCACAGATTTATGTGGCATTTCAGAGAAGGCTCAGTGTGGGTGGCTCAGGGTTAAGTCTTCCCCCCATCCCACTCCTCCTCCTCCGCACCCCAGACCCCCTGCGCAGTCCCCCTCTGCAACCCCCACCTCCACCACGTGCCCAAAGCACTATCAGCTCCCCCACTCTACCCCCTCCCTCCACCAACGCCACCGCCCAACATTCGCCGAACTCCCATTCTAAGTAGGGCCTCCTTTATGGATATAGTCTGAGCCCCACCTCCAAGCCTCCATGCTAATAGACCAGTAGCCCCATCAGCATTAGCCCGGGCCTAATTACCATCAGTGAAGCCATAATTAGTGAGGGATTTTTGGTGCGTTGGTGCGAGTGCTGCGGTTTAATGAGCCGGTGGGGAGAGAGGTCAGGGCGAGGGGAGCAGAGACAAGAGGGAGCAGCACCCTCAGAGGAAGCTCAACCACTCAGGGTCATACAGCATACATCTGCTCCAATGACGTTGTACAGTTATAGTTTTTTTAGGGAATGATTTGTGTTACACAGACAACACCAAAATACAAAAAAAAGAATATGCATTCACTACAAGTGATTATACTGAGGCAGTTTTGGGCATTTATTCACATAGTTAGGGTAGGAGTGCTGATATAGAATCAGTTCAGCCTTTTAGATCATAATGAATAACATTACCTGATCCGAGATCAGCACGTCTCTGAGACAGCTCAATTACTTACTTTCCTCAGTACATACAGTATATGATGCAAATGAATACAACAGAGTTGTTTCTGCTATATAAAATGAGATGGGAAGTAGGCTATGTGAATAATGTCACTGGCTTAAATCCAGCGTCACTGACACAATTGCAAACAAAGCTATTTTGATAATGGCTGACTGGATATGTGTTTTCAATACAGATCACAAGACAAAGTCCAAACAGGGTAGCAAGGTTCTGAAGTTACTTGAATAATACATTGAAATGATGGCATCAGAAAATCACAATGCATTGTTATTATTTCTCTCCTATTGTGGTGTTTACACAAGAACATATTTCTATTTGTTACACTTAAGTAATGGCTGTCATTATTTAGACTGCACTATTTAAACACTGTCCTTGATTTGCGTACAGTACATAGTGAACATATGGACTTTGCCAAGAGAGCCATTTTCTTAAAGGACAAAGCTGTCAAAACATTTGGCAGCGCTCTCATCGTTTTCTGTAAGCATTCAAAAGTTCCTCTGAGTCTTTGTTTGTTTTATGTCTCCCGCAGCTGCTCCCTCTTAGTCTCTCTCTACTAGAAATGACGTCAAGCGAACGAGAAAGGCGAGCCTTCCTCGCTGCTTATGGTTTCAGTTTGTTACCATGGCAGCACGCCCCACTTCCTGCCAGAGTAGGGCTTCCTGTGTTCATACATTTTTTGTGCGTGCACTCCAGAGGAGATACTAAGATGTGTTTACAATGCAATATGAGGGGTTTTATGAACAATGAGCTCAGGGCTTTCCTTAAATTATATCAACGTGGTCAATGACATATCTGTGGTCATTGTAAGCCTGTCTGTCTTCCTGGTAAACGTGAATTATTTGAGTTTATTATTATGGTATCAAGAATCTTCAGGATGCACAGCCCACATGGACTTAAAGTACACTGTATTTGCTGTAGACAGAAACAACAACAAATATATAATAGTTAAATGTGCACATGCAGTACATACGTACATGTAGTCATGGATATCCACATACTGTAACGGCTGTTGGAAGGAGAGGACCAAGGTGCAGCGTGGTATGTGTCCATATTTATTTAATGAACACTGAAATCACAAAAATAACAAAGCGAATGACCGAAACAGTTCTGGCTGGTGCAGACACACGACAGAAAACAACTACCCATAGTGGGAAAACAGGCTGCCTAAGTATGGTTCTCAATCAGAGACAACGATAACCAGCTGCCTCTGAATGGGAACCATACCAGTCCTAAACATAGAAACACAACACCTAGACATACAACATAGATTACCCACCCACATCACACCCTGACCAAACGAAAAATAGAAACATACAAAGCAATCTACGGTCAGGGCGTGACACATACATACATACATACCAGTGGTGTGTATTCATGGGTGCCACAGGCTTCCCACAAAACATGTACCAAGAAATAAAAATAAAATAAAAAACGTATCTTTCGTCTCTCTTTGTTTCATAATTTTTCTTCAATTTGCAAGAAGCTGAATGTATCTCACCGGGGAAAGCATCCGAGCGAAACAGCGTCCCAATGTCTCGATATGTGTAGCCCATCTGTCTGATCCTGTCTGGTCAAAAACAGTATGATATTACTGACACTTGTAGCATTGAATGCAAGGAAAACCTGTGAGCATTTGGCCTCCCTTGATAAAAAAAAGTCCATCAGAATTGAGTGAGCTCAACTGTGAATGGTCCTGGCACACCAAAAGAAAGTGTCAAGGGAAGCCCGTTTGGATTTGTCTTCACACCAATCACATCACATCAAAAGCCAAACTTCACTGACAGAAATAAACTTGAATTGTTGCATCTCTTTGTGTTGTTGTCTTCCGGTGGCTAGCTAGCTCAAATTGTCCATTCCCTAAAAGGGTGGGGATAGGGATTTGGATTGACTTAATTCTCCATACTGGCCAATGATTATAACAATGAATCTGATCCAACCATAAATTCATACATGGTTCCTCTGTCCTGAGAGGATGGAAGCTCAATATGTAGCTAGATGTAGAAGGCTAATGTTTAATAGCTGGAGAATCGATGCCCATGAAGTTAGGCTAGTGAGCAAGCATTTTAGCCAGGTAGCCTAGGACAACAAAAAATAAAAGTGTGTACTGTATGACAGAGTCATAGACTGTTTCGGGAAAATGAAAGAGAGGAGGATGGCATTGGTATTTCCCTACAAGTAGGGTGAGTCAACATGTTTTTTCTACTTACACACACACGCATGCACGTAACCCCCCATACACAAACACACATACACACACACACACACACAAATCAGAACCATGGACAGCCACATTATATTGAGCTTACGTTGATTGGACTAAATAGTTATTGGTATCTTTTAGTTGCCCCCGTGTTGGACTAAGCATGAGGTGATCAGATGATGTTGAAATGTTGCTGGAATAGTGGAGGCAGCTCCTGTTTTCTTTGCAACTTGTGGTAACTCTCCGGTGTTCTAAATCAATAGTTGTTTAGTAGTCTGAAAATGAAGGTCATGTAACTGATTGTTACATGCAATATGCTTTGTGGACTCCACAGGACAGATGTTGCTCTCCGGTTTTGTGATGAAACAAAGCTGTGGTTGAATTTATTCTGCCACTGTGTCTTCTTATTGTCTCTGCCTTAGGCCTATATATCACAGTGTCAAGGAATATGAACTAACAGGTTATAGAGCGAACAACGCAATTATCACAACACAGGTTGTAATATGGCTTTTTTTCCTGTCTTTACATCCCCAGTGATTTTACCCACACATCGCTAATGGTATATACATACATATTTGCCTTCCGACGGGAATTTAAAACTATTTAAAAACAAAAACCTTTAAATTATACAACTTATCTTGTCGCATCTTCCAAGTCTTGGAAATACAATTTGCAACCAGGATTGTTTTTTCTTCTAAATAGCCATTCAAGTGTTTTTTCATTACTAATCCACAAAAGCTACACTCAAATCATCATATAAAGTACAACAACAATGCAGTGGATTCTCGACCTCCCTACATCACAGACAGTACATAGTCGCTCTTCTTCATCTATGCCATTGAACCTTAATACTACAATTACCAGAGGCAGTATCTTGTGTACACACACACACACACACACACACACACACACACACACACACACACACACACACACACACACACACACACACACACACACACACACACACACACACACACACACACACACACACACACACACACACACACACCACTCTGTCCATTCCCAAACCTCGTCTGACATTCCCATCAACACCCATTTGCAATACAACTACTATAATTATCCCTATACTTAAAACAGCCATTTTCTACTGGAATGCAGATGTTTAGACATGTTATTTCAAAAGACCATGAAATTGTAGATGCAAAACCAAAAAGTGGTATATCTTGGTCAAAATCTGCTCTTTGATGTGATTGAAAGTGCTCTTTGACGTTACCATTAAATACGTAAACACTGGTTGCAAATGATAAACCATGTTGTACGTGTGTGTTTTAAATGGTGTGAGATTCCCTGTGCCTGTCTGTGACGTTCACCAGAGATCTGCGTCAACTCGACTAGTACGTACAGCCATATGTCTTCCCAGCCACCTCCTCTTCCTCTGGTAACATAATACTGCTGAGCAGACAACTGTTATGTCATTAAGACAGGCCTCTCTCTCTCTCTCTCTCTCTCTGCCTCTCTCTCTCTCTGCCTCTTTCTCTCTCTGCCTCCCTTTCTCTCTGCCTCTCTATCTCTCTCTGACTCTCTCTGCCTCGCTCTTTCTGCCTCTCTCTCTCTGCCTCTCTCTCTCTATCTCTCTTTCTCTCTCTGCCTCTCTCTCTCTGCCTCTCTCTCTCTGTCTCTCTATCTCCCCCTCTCTCTCTCTGCCTCTCTCTCTCGTACTCCAACGCCTAAAACGAGACCTTTGAGCTGGGTGCAGAGATTTGACTATGAGTGGGTTTATCATATTTTCCACTGAGGCGAGCCTTGAGAATGTGACAGCAGTGTATACACAGCAGAGAGCTCTGTTGAGAGACTACCTTGAGGCAGACACCCTGGTAAAGAATCAATGCTGCATCTAAGAATGCAGAAGCTGTGATATTCTATTCTTGCAGCTGTATGCTATTTTATTATGCCGATTATCCCACGTATTTTGGGTTGGTTTGCAGAACCCCTGCCCTGGCGTCAGAGAGGGAGGGGCAGACAGAAGGACCACCCTCCCTCAGCCTCAGCCTCGGCTGCAGTGTGGAGTTGGAGTCATGCCAGTTCCCTTACATCCAGCCCCGTGCTGCACTCTGTATCAATGACCTCAGCTGTTTCTCCCCACTGTAATGCCATTCCATAACTCCTAGTGCCACATTTACTGATGATGGGGGTGAGGAAGAGGGGGGTGCTTTCTGGGAAAGAAAAATGTGAACGAGGCCGGCCTAAAGTACTGGACTCTGGCTCCCCTATAGCACCTGTTGGAAGGCAACCAAAACGCTGCCTGCCTCACTCTGCCCTTGTAGAAGAGCAGCACACTATTAATCACGTGGTTTGTACAGCAGTCCTGGTCAGCTCGGAGCAGCAATACACATCACCATTAAGTTAGACAGCTTCATAAATAGTCACGGAGCCTGAGTGTTCAAAAGGAGGTTCAGCCTCTACACTGAACACGCTGTGGTGGGAGTGTTGAGGGCTAGTGTGTAGGTCAGGTTAGGGTCTGTGTCACAGCCAGTAAATGGGAGGATGAGCAACAGGCGAGCAGCCAGCTTGACACTGATTATTAATTTGTAAAGGCACCCTGTGACTGGTTGTGGCTTTGTAGGCGAGAGGTGGTAGCAGCCGGGCGAGCAGAGCAGAGAGGAGGGCGGATGGGAGCAGGGCCAGTCGAGGTGAAACAAGCTCAGCTCAACTCGCCATCTTTCTCATCACAGCAGCTAAAGGTCACCGGAGCAACTGTACGTGAAGCCCTGCTCTTTACTAGAAAGAAGAAGAGAAAGAAACGCCTCAAAATACATAGTGTTGAGCTCATGACAGCCACAGCAGAGGCCACCAGCTAATTCTGCTGTGAGCGACCACAAAGTCTTTAGCAGGTGGGGACTTGGATGTACTCGCACAGACCAGAATGTCAAACCTAAATGTTAACCCAAATTATCAAAAGAAGCTCACCTTCACTTTGTGGTACTTTTGAACATAGCATAATTAACAAAAGGCCCCCACAGTATATTGCTTCTATGCAATTTTGAAAAGTGACAATGGCTCAATCCGATCCTTCTCAGAAATGTTTGAGCTTTCCTTTATCTTTCTAACCAACCATGGACAGTTGACAGTTGACTAGCGGCCAGTACAGGGTTGTGTTAGTCAACATCCTGTTTACACTAGGTCTACTCTAACCATGACCCCTGTGTCTCTTCCCACTGGTCAGGAGGGCATGCGTTAAGGTCAGCTCTGAGGGGTCAATCTTCGTTGATGTGAATGGTCAGCTGCCCCCGCAGTTTCACTCACTCTCCATGTGATGTTCTGTGCAGCGCATCACGGACGAGTGCAGGAAGAGAGCCTGAACAGATATCAAAGGTCCCCTCAGCTCACGGCTGCATTAATATCCACCAGGTAATATTTCAAACATTCTTCTCTTTTAAGTGGGCAGGGGACAAACAAGAACTGGACAAAAGGAAACAGAGTCCCAGCAGCATCTGACAGAAGTCATGAGAACTACAGCTACACGCAAGAGCCTGGGGGGATATTAGTTCCCGCTCTAGTGTTTGTTTGTGTCCAGGAGAGCGCTCTTTCAATGTGTTCAGTCCATTACCCAGACTCTGATTTCAGCCAGGACTTTGTGATCACAAGAGGTTGTTTTCTGATCGTGGACATGATTCTTATGCAACGCGATATTCCCAGAGTTGTGTAACCATCAGACACGAAGGAAGACTTCGTAAACAGTTGAATTGAATCAAATGATTTTAGTTATTATTCAAATGTATCCAACCATCTCAAAGAAAGCCTGGTTTCGCAACCAGAAAGTCATCAACATTATGTAGAGGATGTAACCTAATGTCCTATCATTTCACACTTGAACAACAAAAGGGCATAGTTGTTTAGTGAGATGTCAAGGTTTTTCCGTTGGTGCGCACTTCTCTGTCACATGTCGGTGTACAGCTGAGGCGACTGAAATGAGACAACATGTGAAAACCCAAGAACAGAGCCTCTTGTATCCCAGAACCACAGGATTTTCAGTTTGTGGTGGCAGTTGTGGTCTCAGTGAACACAGACGGTCTTTCTATCTCTTCCCTCCTGCTCAGTTTCACTCTAGAGTAGAAACTCACACACTCACACGCAAACACATTCACAATCACGCGCTCACAGATAGTGACACCAGGCCTGCCGTCATCACTCACAGTGTGGAGGCAGAGAAGTTTACCAAGTCAGAGTAGAAAAAGAGGGCCTCTTCTGGGAAATTCGTCAACCCATGGTTGTAATATTACTGTGCACCCAGTGTGTGACCATAATAGTTCTCTCTCTCTCTGCTCTCTCTCTGCTCTCGCTCTGCTCTCGGTTCACACAGCAGGGTAGTAGACAGCTACTGTGGCAAGGTGAATACACAAACAACAAAGACACAAAAGGTACAGGGGGTGCAATTGGGTTTGCAATATTTTCAGCAAATGTATGTCAACATCTTTTTTTCTCAGCTGTGTTTTTGTTCATTTATAGCTATAGGTTTCTTCTATCAGATCAAAAGCCAGAACAGACAGACAGTTATGACAGTTATTGTAACAGGCAAACCTCATTTCTTACACACCTGCACCAAGGGATGTCTGTCTGCTAGGGGTTTGATCTTTCCAATTCTACTCTACTGGATTACAATGTCGTCCGTACATTCTATTGTTTTCTGAGGAGTAACCAAATCAATAACTCCAGGGTACCCCAGGGTTCAATAATGTGTCTCCTTATATTTCTTCCCCAAATGGACTCGCATATCTATCATCGGAATAGTTACGTCCATGAATATGATAGAGGTTTCCCTCACAATATCTTCTAAGCTCTATCCCTGCTCTCAGCTAAAAGGTTCCATCGAGAGTTTAGTTCTGGGAACTGATTCCTAAATCGAATGGCAGAGTTTGATCAATGGCTAATCTTTAGTTTCATCGATATTCTGCCTTCGTGTGGGATTCCTTATTAAAGTGGCATGTCAAGCATTTATTTCCTGCTGTAGGCTGTGTATATGCTTGTGTAGAGAAGGGCAGCGAGTGGGAGGGTTTGATTAGCTGCATCTATCATCACAGGGAAAGAAAGGGGTGAGGAGTTTCACCTCTACAGTCCTACTCCATAGCTATCTTCCATAGCCAAGGTCTAAACAAGGCTATACATCTGCTGGCTGGAGGTTGGCACAGATGGTATTTATTGCATTCTAATCGGATAACAAAAGCACCACGTTCTGATACCACGTCAGAGATAAAAGTGTGTGGATCATCCAAGGCCTAAATACTACGAAAGGAAAGACCACATATTTGGTCGAAGTGGATCATTAGTGATTGCTAAAAGACTCAGAACTTCCTAGGAAAATACAGCACTTTACCACTTAATGCTAAAATGAAACAAATTGCTTCTTCCTCCTAAATGTTACCCTTATCTTCTTTTATGTACAGATGTAGGATCTTAATTTGATCACCCTTTAAAAATAAATTTGATATTTCAAAATTAAATTTCCCTTAGAAAAAAATTATCGCCCTGAGAAAAATGTCCATGAATTATAATCCACACAATATTTCACATTTCCTTTTGCTGCAGAATTATTTTCCTGCCGTAGCAAACTGGATCAAATTAAGATCCTACATCTGTAATCCACAAACTTTAGTAGCTCTAAATGATTCTCTTCCTTTATTTAGCAGACCTCGTTACAAGATCACTATAGCAACACACCACTTTCAAAACAGCTTTTCCACCCACAGCTTTGCTGCTTTCCCCTGTAAATAACATCCATCCAGGGAATGTGATGCAGCATTAGCCTGACACATTCTGAGCAGCAATGCCTTGACATACAGTAGCTTGGTCCTTTCAAGTGCAAGTCTTTCAGGCATTTCCTCATATCCAAGACATGCTGTTCTGTTCTGTTCTGAGCAGCATTCCTTCTCCAATCTGAGTGTGTGCTTCAGAACCTGACACTCTAACTGCAGGAATTAGAGAGCTAGCTCATTTCACATGAACTACTTGCTTACCAACTGCTCTGCACTACCATCTCTCTCTCCAATCTGTCACTTCGTTCTCTTTTCTCGACTTCCTCTCATCCTCCGCCCGGCTGGGGATAAGTGGGAGATCTCATCTGCCTTTTCTTGCTCTCTTCTATCATTCTCCCCGGTGGCAGAGTGAGCCAGCTGGTATACTAGCTCAAATCTTTGCCATTGTATATGATGGGTAAAGTAATACTTTATCAATGTACTTCCTAGCTCTTCTTCTTTTTCCTAATGTCACCCCTATCTGATTACCTTATGAAACAGACTTTCATATGAAACCCAACTCTTATTTCGGTACATTTCACTCAATACTCAAAATTCTATATTCTTCAATAGGGATTTGAACAACACCGACACAGACCATTGGGCGTACTCGTTTTGTTTTTTATTTATTACCTAAAAAAGAAAAATGTTCTATCACAAGTCACACTGAAATGTATTGCTTAAGAAAAAAATATATGTAGACATTTTTTAGTTTTTTAGGGGAAACATCATTCCCGTTATATTTCACCAAAAACAAAATAGGACATAGGCATTAGTCGTTTCTACGTCCCAACCACCTTCTCCCACTTAAAAAAATGCACAAAGAAATACAGAATTCACAGTTACCATTTTGGTTTCATAAATTAATACAGTCACACATGTGCTACACCGGTCTATAGCTAGAACATTGTAAATTGTATTCTTGACTCCTGTTATTATTTTTCAATGGTTGGCTACAAGAAAGAACAGGCAACTTAAATGATGTGATCAGAACTCCACCTACAAACTGTTTTGTAAATGCCCTCCCCACACCTCTTTTGTCCCATCATCTCATCCCATGTCATCATTTTATGTTTTTTTTGTTGTTTTTTTCACACATAAGTGAGGCACACACAGAGTATAGTTCATACATATATCAAAAATCTAATTCAATTTAGGGGGGGGGGGGGGGGGGGGTGAATTGTCCTTTGAAATGTCTTGTCCAAGGAGACAGGAAGTGCATGTCATGTGGTCTCACGTCCTCAGAAGACACCTGTCCAGTCAGAGTCAGGGCACTTTGTTGCCATAGTAGCACACTGCAGTCAAAACATCCACCTCAGGTACTTTGTTTTGTCAAATGTTGGTGGGCAGGATAGAGCGGGGTGTTCGGACAAAGAAGACAGACAAACATGGCAACACAATGGAGAGAAAATGGGAAGACCGATTGAGGAACAAACACAGATTACAAACACATCGATATTAATTCACTCAACGTGCTTACCCCTAAAAACTACAGCTCCCATGTGGTTACAGCCTTTTATATTCATTCATGAATTCATCAATGGAAATCATTTGTTCATCTTATATCTGACCCACACTGCAAGGGCAACGTTTTAAGGCACAGAAGCCTTGACATAATAGAGACTCCACCTGCTAAAAGCACAAACTAGAGATGCCCGAATCCTCAGTGACAATGGCGTCTTCACAAAACACAGGTAAAGAAACAAACACACATCCCCACTGTGTCCCCCAGTCCCCTCGTGTCTCGTTTAGTGAAAGGTAAGGCCACTGACAAAAAGACAAGGTTTACCAAACAGGTAATCTCCCACTGAAAACTCTGTGAGTGCAATCAAGGTAGGGTAGGGTCAGACATTGTGTTTTACATAGAAGTTTGGGTTCTGTGACGATGCGTACTCTGGTCCAATGGTTTTCCCTGTTAGTTAGTCCCAAACATGCACCTTGTTGAACACTATGTTATTGAGTTAGGCTGAGAGGACTAAGGGCTGGTTGCTGCCTGGGTCCTTGTCTCCATGTTGAGGAGAACGGTGTTGGTTGAACCAGCGTTTAGGGAGGAAAGTCAATTGCTCTTTGCTCATGATCATCACTGTCCAGGGAATGTTCAGTTCAGAGTGAGCAAGATATGAGTCCATTCTTACTTCACCTGCGTTGGTTTGCTTTGAGAATACTTGGAGCAGGACAGTGTTGCTGTTCTATGCAAATAATAACCTAACCAACAAAAGCGGCTAAGCATTATTTCTCCACAAATTCTCCAAAGCACCAGTTTCATGTATATATTTTTTCTTCCAACAATAAAAGGTCAGGATAATTCACACTTTTTGCATGCAAAGAAAAGTCACTTTTCCCCCGTCTATCAAAGTCCCATGTAGCAGCAAATCTCTTAGTAAGTCTGTTAATGGCCTAATCTGATATGTGAGGGAATCCATTGGTGGAGGCACTGGTTGATGAAACTGGAGACAGGTTCCCTGCTTGGGATTTCTTAGCTTTCTTCTACCTCTCTTTTCCATTACTAGAAAGTAGCTTGACATAATCAACATTTTCTAACAAACGCCTTGGTTAAAGTGGGATGTTGGTTCAAAAAGGAATACATGGGAAAGATATCTAGACGGTCTGAATGGCGAGAAACGGAGAGTATTCTCTGTACTGAACCTCCATTGTTTGAGTGACGAAAGGGGTGAATCAGCCATCTTCACTGTCACACACAAACACCCACACGCACACGCTTATAAACCCCTGCTAAATATCATACAAATGTGAGATCCCCACCTATATTTGAAATAGGGTTCAATGGGATTTTTATCCATTATTTGTTTGTGGCTATATGACCCTAAATGAGTGAATGAGCTGATGAATGATTGAATAAATATGTTTGTTAGCTATCAATTTAATGAATGGCTTGACCCAAGCCATACTTGGCTACTGTTTTTTGAAAACAGCAGATAAAAAGTGAAATAAAAATAGATTTGTTTCCATATACATTTTTTAATCATGATTTTAAAATCTTCTGAAGCACTCCATTAATATTTATTTCTTTGATTCATTAATTCATTCCTATTAATACCCTACTGTATGTTACTGAGGTTGCTGTTTATGTAATAGTCAAAACTTGAGTCAAAACCCCATTTCCAATGAGTCATTGCTCCTCATATCCCACTTCCTGCACACTCTGACCTGCTGTTCCAAAATCATGAAAAATGTGCAAATCAACGACTACTTTTAAAATTGTTTATGAAAACCTGAATGCTTTTTGAACAATGCTACATATTTGTTTAGAAAAAAATGAAATAATATTACGTTTCAAAATGGAAATAAAAAGATAACCCAATAGGTAAAAAGTCGACTCTGGTCGGTGAAGTGGAGACCTGGAATGCCCATTAGAGTAGTCCAGGGATGGCTCTGGGGCCAGGGGTTGTCTGTCTGTCTGTTTGTCCTGTGTGTAGTTACACCACGGCCCCAGCCACCGACAATCCTGCTCAGAAGTCCAGTGTGAATCTCTCTCCAGAGTTCTGCTTGTAAAACTAAAACAGAAAAACAGAAAAAAAGACCAAAACACCACCACCCCCATCCAAGTCTGCTATGCTCAGTTCAGTTTTAGTTGTTCCTCATAGGAAGTACATATTTTTGCAGTCCGTATGCATAACATAGTCTTGTAAGTCCATACATATCCGTTCCCAGTCCAAACGTCAAAAATCTTTTGTTGTTTTTGTTGTCTATTTCTAATGGTAGGAGGCTGTTGAGGACATGATAAGATGAAAGACAACAGGGAGCCTTTTGGTGTGACAGTTCGTTGTCCCAGCGAGAGAAGAGGATGACTAGGTTTCTTCCCTCTCTCTGTTTTTCATGCTCCACACTCGGCTCCAGCTTGTTTTCCATACCTCTGAAACCATCCCCAACTTCCTTAACCCGAGTCCTCTGCTGCCTCTTCATTATCCAGCCAACCAGCATCCTCGTCTTTGTCATTACGCCATGACGAACTCAGTCTTCATGTCGGCCTTGACGTCGGGCTTCCACACCGAGTCATCGAAGTCGAGGTCCATGGATCCCTCGCTGGACGTGCTGCTGTTGCTGTTGCTGCGTCCCGCCTTGCGGTTGGACAGCCAGTGGTAGGGCGCTCTGGAGTCCCGCCTCGCCTTCCGGCGCAGGCGCTTCTGCTGCATCAGGAGCTGTAGACGCTCCACCTTGCAGCGAGTCGCACGGTTCTCTGTCTGACGCACACGGTCACCTGGAGGGAGGAGGGGAAAACAGAAGGTCAAAAAAATTTCATACACCCTGCTTTGCAAGACGTACAGAGCACAGTCCAACAGAGCACAGTTCAACAGAGCACAGTCCAACAGAGCACAGTTCAACAGAGCACAGTTCAACAGAGCACAGTTCAACAGAGCACAGTCCAACAGAGCACAGTTCAACAGAGCACAGTTCAACAGAGCACAGTTCAACAGAGCACAGTTCAACAGAGCACAGTTCAACAGAGCACAGTCCAACAGAGCACAGTTCAACAGAGCACAGTTCAACAGAGCACAGTTCAACAGAGCACAGTTCAACAGAGCACAGTTCAACAGAGCACAGTTCAACAGAGCAAAGTCCAACAAATAAAAAAAGAATAAAACATATGTAGGTTCTTAGAGGAGAATGTATTTTTGAGGGAACAGAGTGTTGTGTTCAGTGTGCGTTCAGTGTGTGTTCAGTGTGTGTTCAGTGTTATCTAAGGCCAGGAAGAGGACAAAAAAACATAGGCTGGTTTGGTAATGATGCTGGGGTGCAGACAGAGAGAGAGAAACAGACATGCTTCTGTGATCATTCTGTAGGCTCTGAGACACACAGACACAGACACAGACACAGACACAGACACACACAGACACAGACACGCACACACACACTTTTGTTAGTGTCTGGGGTGTGTAATGAAATGCCCCACTGTGAAATATTAGCCATGTGTCCTTCTTCTCAAACCCTTATCACTGTTTGGGAGAACTGAGACAGTCTCCCTGAGATTGCACAATCACCGAGAGAACACACACTCACTACTGCACGTACCCTCTAATTTCTTCCTATCATATGCAGTCACATAACTACGGCTGGCATCCCAAATGAGTGTCTTTGTCAGAGCTGTTCAACTAAGTGCATTTCTGGCTGTTGATGTGCCTATAGCAGAGGCTGATCTCTAGGGAAAGGCCTTCGGTTCCATTGTGAATGCCTGCACACACCACCCAACTCAGCCTTCATTTAATTTAGAAATACATTCAGGAGCTGGAGAGGAAGGGACGGCAACCACAATCAATTAGCTAGCTCCATTAGTATCTGTCTCAGAATGAAATAATTAAATAATGGTCTAGAATGTCAATAACCCAAAGCACAGCCCATCTCTCCCTCTTTCTCGAAAACATACACACACACACACGGACAAACACACAAAACGCATGTGCACACATGCAAGGACACCCTCGACCACACACAGGCACACACACTTACACACCTCGCACACCAAACACACAAGCACGTACACACTGACACACAAACACACACGGCAGCCGCAGCAGAAGCAGTAGCTTTAAACATGGATCGATGGCAAATGAAAAAGACCTATTGATTAAACTTTAGCTTCAGTGCAGCCATCCATCTCCAGCCGAGGACACTGCTATTGGCTTTCAATAGAAAATGCAAGCGAATGGAAATGGTAAGCGAAGAGAGCCTGGGATTTTTTCTTTTTCCCCCCTCTACTCCTTCTTTATGACTGCAGTTTCCTGCTTCCAGCTCATTGACCCAGCATTCCCCCCCCCCCCCCCCCCCAGCTCATTGACCCAGCACCCCCCCCCCCCCCACCCCCTGTCCCCAGAGAGGGCTAGGTGGGGTGGAGGGGAGGGGAGGGGAGGGGCGCGGGCTGTGGAATTTCGCCCTACGGGTGATGGGGAAGGGAATGGGGTAGGTGGATGTTTTTTTCAAATCGATTGTGCCTTCCCTCCTCCTCCTCCTCCTCCTCCTCGTCCCCCATCGGAATGAATTCCAGACTCTGTGTGGGCTTAATTTACCTCTTCCCTTCATTTGCTTATCGGATTGAGCAGAGTGATTCTCTGGCTATAAATATTCACTAGTCCTGGCAGTGCATACTAACTAACTGCATTAAACAGAACAAGGACTGGGCTATTCAGCACATGTTATTCAATGTTTTCCACACTAGATAAGAGTGTCGTATACCATAGGACTATATCTCCTGCCTGGTGCATAAGGGTAACAAGGGGGTTCTTGTGCATTAGGGGCATTGTTCAGCTGCCTGCATGCAACGGCTATACATTCTGCCAGGGGCTTTGTTCCCCCTGCGCGCCCCCCTCCTCTCCCCTCCTGTCGTCTCTTACACAGGAAAGAAACCCCTCTATGTTCGCTCTCTCTCTTTCTATGAGAGAAAGGGGATTTCTCTCTCCTTCCGCTGCCCTTTATGTATCTCTCTCTGCCTCTCTCTCTCTCGCTCTACATCTCTCTGCCTCTCTCTCTAGTCTAAAGCCACAGACAAGCGTGGGGTTGTCTCAAACAAGCGTGGGGTTGTCTCCTGCACCTAAAAGCTGGTCAGGCGGGGGTCACACAGCTCAAGCCCTGCTGAATGAGGAAGGACTGGAGCCTGGGGCATGGCCTCATTATAGGACACACACACAAACAAATACACACACACACACACACACAAACACAGTCAGACCCGCATTCCCTACAATGTGCCCATGCAGTTACACAAACTCCGGAGGTTCTTTACAAGTCATCAGACACACAACCTCTCTGTCTCCACACTTTAATACTGTGTAAAGACTACAGCCATTTTCCCTGCTTTTAAATGTCAAGTATATGTGAGTTTGGCTGCCGCATGCACTGACTTTAACCCAGTCTCACACACACGTTAACACACAGACACTCGCGCTGGGCAGTGTGGTGTGGGGTCCTGAATGCATTCCCGGTGCAGCCATTCGTCCGGCCTTTGGCTTGGCTGGACCCCTGGGAATATTTTTGAGGAAGGACCAAACCTGTGTGTGTGTGTGTGTGTGTGTGTGTGTGTGTGTGTGTGTGTGTGTGTGTGTGTGTGTGTGCGTGTGTGTGTGTGTGTGTGTGTGTGTGTGTGTGTGTGTGTGTGTGTGTGTGTGTGTGTGTGTGTGTGTGTGTGTGTTTGGCTAGTCATTAACCACACAACACCACTATTATTAGAGCATACACACACACGCACACACGTGCACACCGGCCTGCTTGTATAGATGCTGGAGCTGACGTGAGCAGTAGAACTGGAGGGAGACCAGACCACTTTGACTGACCCAAACTTGACTATGTACAGACTCAGTGAGCATAGCCTTGCTATTGAGAAAGACTGCCGTAGGCAGATCTGGCTCTCAAGAGAAGACAGGCTATGTGCACACTGCCCACAAAATGAGGTGGAAACTGAGCTGCACTTCCTAACCTCCTGCCAAATGTATGACCATATTAGAGACACATATTTCCCTCAGATTACACAGATCCACCAAAAAATCCCAATATTGATTCAAACCCAATATTGATAAACTCCCACATCTACTGGGTGAAATACCACAATGTGGCATCACAGCAGCAAGATTTGTGACCAGTGAAGAACAAACACCATTATAAATACAACCCATATTTATGTTAATTTTCCCTTTTGTACTTTAACTATTTGCACATCGTTACAACACTGTATGTAGACATAATATGACGTTTGAAATGTCTTTTTAATGTTTTGGAACTTTTGTGAGTGTAATGTTTACTGTTCATTTTATTGTTTATTTCACTTTTGTTTATTATCTACTTCACTTGCTTTGGCAATGTTAACATATATTGCCGATGCCAATTGAAATTGAATGGAGTTGAATTGATAGAAAGATAGAGGTGGATGGGAGGAAGGAAACAAGGACAAACACACCAGCAGGGAGAATCACATCTTCGTTCCTGTTTCTCTGTGACCTAACACTGCTCTCTGACGCACTATGCACAGAGAAAGAAGGAAGTAACAGCACATATTTTCTTGGGAATCACCAGAAGCAAATATTAGGTAAGGGACAGGTCAGGGGCAGAGAGAACAAGGAATACACAACAGAGGGCAGTCCCTCCCTCTCTTTCTCCCTCCCTCCCTCTCTTTCTTCCTCCCTCCCTCCCTCCCTCCCTCCCTCCCTCCCTCCCTCCCTCCCTCTTTCCATGTACTCTCTCTCCCTCTCTGGTCACGCAACCCTCCTGTACCCTGTGCTGCTCCTCCATCAGCACTTTATTGTCTGTACCCGTCCTCCCCTGGAGCGGAGCTGTGGGTATGTGTCCTCAGTAGACACTCAGGGCTTTCACAGGCCCAGTTAAAGCCTACAGAGACTAAAGGCATTGACAGGAGTAAACCATAGACACAGAGCCGTAGCTGACTGAGCCATGAGGACAAAACCCTCTCCAACTCCCCCCCTGCTGTGCAGCTGCTCAGGGCAGACCAATGAGAACCACGTACACCTGGCCCCACACTCCTCCCTTTACCATCCATCCCTCTCTCTCTACCTCCCCCACCCCCCTCTCACTCTCTCTCTCTCTGTACCTTCTCCTGTCCTCTCATCTCACCCTGTGTGGACCAACCCCATGAAACCAGAGGGAGGGGTGTGAGGTTGTTGGCGTGTGTGTATAGGGTGAGCATATGGAGATTACTCCAAAAACCCATGTGGAATCCCTGAACTCCACCCAGCAGAAAAACAACCGGAGAGGCTCCCCCTACCCCTCACCCTCCACTGTGCCAGAAAATGACTGTAAACACCCCACTAACACACAAGCTATTTTACATACAGTACTGCATGCAGGTTGGACGTGGGGTAGTATTTCAGCTGGACTTAGTAGCCACTGACCACCATGTTGCAAGGCAGAGAGACGAGAGGGGGAGAGAGAAAGAGGCTGATCTATGAATAATCAATGACATTCTAGAGCCTGGCCAAAGAGGGAGGGAACGAGGGCGGCAGAGAAGGAGGAGGGGCTGCGTAGGAAGGATGCAGAAGAGATTAAAGGAGCATCTCCTCTATTGATCCCTTAAAGATTCCGCTTCATTAACAGTTGTCCAAGTGTTGTTGTTTGTTGTTGTTTGTTTGTTTGCCTTGATAATTCTTGTGATCTCACAGAAGGAGAACTGTGTTTTCTGAGCATCAGGGGATCAGGCGGAGTGGGTGAGGGCTCAAACTACAGTGAAAACAACCTGGGTTTAATTACAGGAAAACCGTGCTTTTTAAGGTCTTCCAGTACATCCCACCGAAATCGGCAGTAGCTGAAGGGGGCTTGATACTTGTCCTCCATTTGTATGCAGTGGAATGGAGCCCCACCTATTCCAGAGACAATCAAACGTAATTTTACGTAACACTGAAAAAAACACTGTGTTCATACAGGTCTACTTCTCTGAGTAAAGCATGACACAGAGCCAACCCCCTGAGGCCTTGCAGTTTCCCCGTGCTCCACTACTCTCCTAATCCCTGTGGCATCCATAAATCACTGCAGCTACAGGCCCATCATCCAACACAGCCACATGTCATTCCTGGTTGGCCTGGGCCCTGGGCCAGCAGCAGAGCAGAGAACAGCCCAGAGGGTAAACACAGGCCTGGGAAACATAGACAGCACACACAGCCCTGCCTTTGTCCTGCCATCCATCCTAACCATCTGGAGCCCAGGGAAGAAGACAGAGAGAGAGGAGAGGTAGAAAGGCAACCCAATGGAAAAGAAGGGGCCAAACTGAAGGAGTCAGACCAGTCAAAGGGAGCGAACGAACATCCCCGTTTTGACAGGCGTTGAAAGGGCATCGACAACCCTGCAGGGGAATGAGGTCTTAAATGACTTTTAGACGCAATTTACATTTTCTCTTCTCCCCCCCCGCTCTCTCTTGTCATTCGACAATGAAAGGGCACCTGACACGGTTGGTTGGCTGTCGTTGCTATAGGTCGAGACAGATAGGCTGGGGGTTAGATGGCTCGGTTACTGCTGCTCAGCAGTGTGTGTGTCATTGGCCGCCGGGTGGCTGCTTACATGCTTGCTGACAGGCGGGTGATAAATTATGTACAGTGGCCTGCTGTCCTGGCCTGTTGTCCTAGCCTGGTGTCCTAGCCTGTTGTCCTAGCCTGGTGTCCTAGCCTGGTGTCCTAGCCTGGTGTCCTAGCCTGTTGTCCTAGCCTGGTGTCCTAGCCTGGTGTCCTAGCCTTAGTGGGTTAACCACGCTGAAGCACGACAGACAGGGAGAGCAGGGTGAGGGCTCAGGACACCTGTCAGACTGAATCTGACACACACAGGTCAGAAATGAGGAGAAGAGACATAGTCCAGAGACGAAGTGAGGACTGAGACAGAGGTTAAAGAGAAGGGGAGGACCATATGAAGGGCTACCACATTAGAACAGAGTTGGGTGTTCAGAATTAGCCATGTTGACAACTCTAACGTGAGGCAGAGTGTTAACATTTTAACAGAAATTAGTCTTCCAGTAGAATGCACCCACCGCAAAGGTAATTCGCTCTGGGCTGGATTAAACAAGCTGGGAGAGGAATTTAGCCATTCCCACCCAATCCAGCTTTCTCTCTCTCTCTCTCTCTCTCTCTCTCTCTCCTCTCTCTCTCTCTCTCTCTGTGCACACACCGCTCCACCCTGCCTCCCGCAGCCAGAGCCTGAACTAGACTAACCTGACCTGACAGATACTGAGTAGATTGGTGGGAGGAAGAGACAGGAGGGGGAAGAAAGTATATCTACCCCTCCTTTCCTTCTTTCGGGACTCATTTTGTTCATTTTTGTCCTCTCTGTTGAACCAAGCAGCTGCAGTGGGAGTGGGTCTTAAAGCTAGGTCTAATCCTAAGGCATGGAGAGCTCTCTCACTCCCTCTTTTCCTCACAATTTTTCTCTTTCCTTCTCTCCTTCTCACTCGCTCAGCCCTACAATGGCGCAGCCTGGTTCCCTGGGGAAGGGGGGGGGGGGGTCCCACTGAGCAAAGGAATTCAGCTAACAATTAGCCTAACACCCCCTTCTTAAGCCCTGCCCTCAGACAAAAAGGCATTGGCCCCTGGGCCTAACAAAGCTCTGCACTCAGCAGTCACCACCACAACCAGCCACGCTGCCACATCACAACCAAAACCAAACTAATCTAGCTAGCTCACTCGGCTGACTTGTCCTGCTATCTCCGATGGCTCGAAGCTCTTTCTTCACCGCCGCCTCCTACCTTCTCCTCCCCTCTCTCCACATGAACTTGCAGTGGAAAGGGTAAAGGCTCTCCGGAGATAGCAGCGCTATGTGACATTTTCATGAGGCTGTCTCAACCTGAGGTAATGTAACACAGACAGCAGACTGGGAAGGCACTAAGCAGTAAGCATAGGTTATTCCTGTAGGCCAATGGAAGCGGGTTTCTGCGAAGAGTTAAGCTGTCAAGTCATTCACCAGGTGTCGGCTGATAAGAACGTCGTCTCAGGGTTTTACCGGAACACTTAGTCACCTGCCTTCTGAAATGTTCCTTGCCAAGCATTCCACAGTCACACAGCCAGCCAACCAGACAGACAGCTTCCGTCCATACAGAAAAGCCCCAACTCATTAATTGGTAAGGAAGTTCGGCCGGTTGCCGGTCTGACTCGAAAGGCATTTCTTTTGCCTGTCTGTTTTTCCAGTGACGGCACAAATGAATCTGTGGGCAGTTAGCAGACGGCCGGATATAAAAACAATGTTATGAATGGAGGCTTAGTGTGTATGTTGTTTTTTCATCCTCCCGCTGTGTTCCAAACACAATGCACATTCTTTCAGCGCTCACATTTCTGTATAAATCTATCTATTTAAAGTCTGAGTGGACACAGGCGACCATTGATGGTGAGCAGGCTTGGAAGAGACCAGAGAGAGATGGCTTTTACAGATGAGGCTAGTTTTGGACAGCGACGGAGGAAGCAGTGGGACGGTCCATTGACGGGAGAGACGGGGGGAGAATGGGACAAAGAAAGAGAGAATTAAAGCAGGGGATGACGGCTGAGTGGAGGAATGGGAGGAACGAGGGAAAGGGGCTTCCTGGGTTAAGAAAATAAGCTCTTATTATTTCAACTGTGTAGAACTTATTTTAAAAGGGCTCACTGGATACTGTAGAGTCCCCTGGACGTTGGGTGAACTTTTGGTCCATGCTTCGATGAAGTGCTCCATTCTATCGCAATGCCAAGTGACAATACATGTGCTGATATCAGCCTTTGTCTACCATGGACAATGGAATTCATGTTTTTATTTCAAACAAAGAGTCCACATAAAACTTTAATCAGGGCCATTCAGAGATCCTCCCCCACTATCCAGCTCTATTCAACATGCAACAAGAGCAGCTCATGGAAGAAAAGTTCAATTTCCTCCTGGCAAGGTTTAAAAAAGCAGAGTGGGGACAATGTGTTTCCGCACAACGACTACCTGACACACGCCTGTAAATGTTACCTGTGGTGGGTATCTGTCCTAGCCTCTGTGTGGATGGGCAGTAATCCCTAGTCCAGCCATCCGAGGGGTAAACCTATCCCCTCAGCACAGAGACAAAGACAAAGACAGGTCTACTTCTGCTGCTGCTGCTGCTGCCTGACAATCTGAGCCTTATGGAATAAGGCTAAAGCAGAGCTGCTGCATTCCCATGGAGGGCCCGAATTCTCCCTCTCCTCCCCCCCATACTCCTCTCCTCCACCCTTCCAACCCCCACAAGAACCTCTCTGCCAACCTCTGTATTCCCTTTCTTTCTCTTTCCTTTTGAGCAAGGATATTGTCTTTTCGAGTCCGGCAATAAATGTGGGGATAATAAGTATTTTATTTATTTTTTACCTTTATTTAACTGGGCAAGTCAGTTACGAACAAATTCTTATTTACAATGGCGGCCTACCAGGAAACTGTGGGTTAACTGCTTGTTCAGGGGCAGAACGACAGATTTATACCTTGTCAGCTCGGGGATTCAATCTAACAACCTTTCGGTTACTGGCCCAACGCTCTAACCACTAGGCTACCTGCCGTCCCAAACAGTATTTGTTAAACAGTTAAACAGTATTTGAATAGAAACACAAAGTTGCTGATGAATCCTCTTCTGGGCTCTACAATAGACCAGCGGCTCATCTAAATTCAAGCTCTTGACGACAGTCGTTTCAATCACTCTCATCCACAACAACAACAACTGCAGTAACATCTGTTGCTCTGCTGCACGGGGGCTCAAATACAGTGAAGGGCCTTGTGTGTGTGTGTGTGTGTGTGTGTGTGTGTGTGTGTGTGTGTGTGTGTGTGTGTGTGTGTGTGTGTGTGTGTGTGTGTGTGTGTGTGTGTGTGTGTGTGTGTGTGTGTGTGTGTGTGCGTGCCTGGGTGTGTGTGCGTGCGTGTGTGCGAGTGAGTGGATATCACTACTCACCAGGGGGCTTGCACATGCGGATCTGGCTCTGACACTGCACCAGCGGGTGGAGGGGGGGTGAGATGGGGCTGCTGGCAGGCACCGAGGTAGCTTTGGCAGAGATGCCGGCAATGCCAGTGGTGGTGGCTGGGGGTGAGGGAGGGGGTGAAGGCGATGGGGAGGCAGGCGAGGGCGAGCCACACTGCGTCTGGTAGCGGAGCTGGGTGAGGGAGGGGGGCACGCCCTGGTAGTGGCGCGTGGCACTCAGGAGGTCATTGAGGATCTGCAGGATGGTGCCGATGTCTCGCCTGGGCCGCCCGGTGCCATCCTGACAGTTAGGATGCAAAGTGCCTAAGGGAGGGAAGGAGGGAGGGGAGCGGAGAGAGAGAGAGAGAGAGAGAGAGAGAGAGAGAGAGAGAGAGAGAGAGAGAGAGACAGACAGACAGACAGACAGACAGACAGACAGACAGACAGACAGACAGACAGACAGACAGACAGACAGACAGACAGACAGACAGACAGACAGAGAGAGAGAGAGAGACAGAGAGAGTGTTACAACACCCCTCAGCTCCAGTCTAACCACATGTCACATCCCCAGACCAAGCCCAGTAAGACACAGTAGTATTCTGCGCCACTGAGAGTGCTAAGCCATAGTCTGAGAGTTAGTGCCATAGTCTTAGTGTAATGCTATTAGGCCTCACTCACCTGAAAAAGTCCCTGAGAAGACCCCAGGAGCGTGGTTGACGAAGCTTTCGATAATGGCACCTGGTTTGCGGGAGGAGGAAGAGGAGCGTGCTGAAGCGCTGGTGCCGTTACTGGGGCTCTTAGCACTGCAGTTCGCCTGTGGAGGAGAGGAGACAGTCAAACACTAGAGACAAACCTTCAACACACCAACACTTTGCCTTCAGTGAGTGGTAATAAATATAAATCCACTCGACAGCAATTGTGATTAGTTCAATTATGACCATAAGATGTATGTATGTAATACGGGGTCATATCAAACATGCTACTGAAATAGAAAAGTTTATCACAGTTTATGTTATTGAGATGATGAGGCAGTGACTTGAAACTCGTAACAGCCATGTCGTGACAACCATGTCGTGACAACCATGTCGTGGCAGCCATGTCGTGACATGGACCCTAATATTAACCATGTTGGTCCACGTATAGGGACACATTATGCGCTGAATAAACCTGAGCTGTGTCCTGAGAGCTCCTGTTACTGTCCCTGACATCAGACCCCGTCCCTGATCTTTTTATTTGCCCTTTCTCTGCTCTGTGAACTGTGAAAGTAAAACTGTGAAAGTGAAAGTCTAACCCACAGGAGGAGGAGGAGGAAGAGCTAAGAGGGAGAGGAAGGGAGACGTTTCAGAGTGAAGAAGAAAAATGACCGTTTCCTCCAGGCTGTTCTATGTGGCCTCTCAAACTAAACTACACTAACCCACATCTGGTTTTGTTTCTGAAAACTTACAGAGTTGAAATCGGCAAAGAAAAAAAAACTAGTTGGTGGAAATCAACTGCCATTAAAAGACAGATAGATAGCCTAGCTCCAGGCTGCCATTAACAGACAGATAGATAGCCTAGCTCCAGGCTGCCATTAACAGACAGACAGATAGCCTAGCTCCAGGCTGCCAATAAAAGACAGATAGATAGCCTAGCTCCAGGCTGCCATTAACAGACAGATAGCTAGCCTAGCTCCAGGCTGCCATTAACAGACAGATAGCTAGCCTAGCTCCAGGCTGCCATTAACAGACAGATGGATAGCCTAGCTCCAGGCTGCCATTAACAGACAGATAGATAGCCTAGCTCCAGGCTGCCATTAACAGACAGATAGATAGCCTAGCTCCAGGCTGCCATTAACAGACAGATAGATAGCCTAGCTCCAGGCTGCCATTAACAGACAGATAGATAGCCTAGCTCCAGGCTGCCATTAACAGACAGATAGCTAGCCTAGCTCCAGGCTGCCATTAACAGACAGATAGCTAGCCTAGCTCCAGGCTGCCATTAACAGACAGATATCCTAGCTCCAGGCTGCCATTAACAGACAGATAGATAGCCTAGCTCCAGGCTGCCATTAACATACAGATAGATAGCCTAGCTCCAGGCAGCCATTAACAGACAGATGGATAGCCTAGCTCCAGGCTGCCATTAACAGACAGATAGATAGCCTAGCTCCAGGCTGCCATTAAAAGACAGATAGATAGCCTAGCTCCAGGCAGCCATTAACAGACAGATGGATAGCCTAGCTCCAGGCTGCCATTAACAGACAGGTAGATAGCCTAGCTCCAGGCTGCCATTAACAGACAGATAGCTAGCCTAGCTCCAGGCTGCCATTAACAGACAGATAGATAGCCTAGCTCCAGGCTGCCATTAACAGACAGACAGATAGCCTAGCTCCAGGCTGCCAATAAAAGACAGATAGATAGCCTAGCTCCAGGCTGCCATTAACAGACAGATAGCTAGCCTAGCTCCAGGCTGCCATTAACAGACAGATAGCTAGCCTAGCTCCAGGCTGCCATTAACAGACAGATAGCCTAGCTCCAGGCTGCCATTAACAGACAGATAGATAGCCTAGCTCCAGGCTGCCATTAACATACAGATAGATAGCCTAGCTCCAGCCAGCCATTAACAGACAGATGGATAGCCTAGCTCCAGGCTGCCATTAACAGACAGATAGATAGCCTAGCTCCAGGCTGCCATTAAAAGACAGATAGATAGCCAAGCTCCGGGCTACCATTAAAAGACAGATAGATAGCCTAGATCCAGGCTGCCATTAACAGACAGATGGATAGCCTAGCTCCAGGCTGCCATTAAAAGACAGATAGATAGCCTAGATCCAGGCTGCCATTAAAAGACAGATAGATAGCCTAGCTCCAGGCTGCCATTAAAAGACAGATGGATAGCCTAGCTCCCGGCTGCCATTAAAAGACAGATAGATAGCCTAGCTCCAGGCTGCCATTAAAAGACAGATGGATAGCCTAGCTCCCGGCTGCCATTAAAAGACAGATAGATAGCCTAGCTCCAGGATGCCATTAAAAGACAGATAGATAGCCTAGCTCCAGGCTGCCATTAACAGACAGATAGATAGCCTAGATCCAGGGTGCCATTAAAAGACAGATAGATAGCCTAGCTCAAGGCTGCAGTGAGAGAGGCCTGCTTACCAGCGAGGGGGCTGATGATCAACAAGACAACAACCTACGCAGACTAACTCATTAACTCCTTTCTCTCTCTTCCTTCAATCTCTATCTTTCATCCTTTCATCTTTCCTGCTGTGTTCTGGCCCTCCTTTGTGTAACCGTGGTACGCTGTGAGTAATACAGCATTAAGAAAGCAGTGGTAGGTTGATTGGTAGGTAAGGGTCTTACCTCAGGGCAGGGGACTGCAGTGGGGGTGCTTTGGGGGACGGAGCCAGGGCTGGGGCTGGGTCGGCCCGGGAAGGGCTGGTGGGAGCGACTAAACATACTGCCGGGCAGCTGGGAGGGACGAGGAGCAGGAGGGGTGTTGCAGTGACTTGAAGAGAGGGAAGAGGAGGAGGGGTACATGGGAGGAGAGGGCTGGTGTGAGGGGGCAGGGGCGAAGGCTGCTGAGCTGGTGGAGGGCGGTGGCACTGGATGGGGCCGGGACAGGTGGGGGTGAGGATGGGAGTGGGATTGGGGGTGGGGATGTGGATGGGGGTGAGGGTGGTGGTGGTGCGGGGTGGGGACGCGGGGGTGATGCCCGCTGGTGGACCCTCCAGATGCTCCTGTGGACTGTCCCATGGTGCCCTCTGCGCCCCCACGGGCAATGAGGTGCCTGTGCTGTAACTGCTGCCCTCCAGACTGCTGGGCTGCCAACTGCAGCTGAACGAACATCATGTGATCACCCACTCGCAGCGCCAGGGTCAGAGGAGAGCGGCCAGACAGGAAGTCACTGACCTGGAGACAGGAAGAAGAGAAGAGAGTTGAGTCACCTAGTTCATAAACAACAAAAACATTATACATCGAATGCTAATGCAACATACAGTACATTAATGCATACTAACTAAATATATAACAGTATACTACATATAGGTACATGTGCACACTAACTGACAAAAGAGAAGGTCTGTTAGCTCTTTATCATTTTTTTCGAGGCTTGGGGCTTTGTTAATGAGTTTAACAAAAGCACATGTATGGATATGTGAACAGAGAGACATAACAGTACATTGAGCTGCATTGAATTCCCCCTCAGAGAGGCTGGTGAAGCAGATACAACACACTATCCCATCCTGTAATTAATCACTGCCCTGAACACTGAAACACTGGGCTATTTACATTTGCTGGGTGGATGAAGGGAGCCTTTGGAAAACACACACGGACGGACGGACGCAGACACACACGGACGCAGACACACACACACGCATGCCCCCCCCCCCCCCCAACACACACACTCTGTCCCTCCCACACGCTCCTGTTCCAACTATCCCTATAATCCAGAGTCTGAACATCGTTACCATTCACCAGACACACAAAGGCCACCCTTCCGTCTGGCCCCGGGCCTGAAAATTCAGACCTTCGATAGAGGAAGTCAGACACACCCGCCCCGCAGCTCATAATACCCGATTGTTCGGGGGTCCACGGCGGATCTGGAAGGGCTGCCCATCTAAGGAGCGCCGAGAACGGGCCCCGGAGCATGGAGGCACTGACCCACTCACTCCAGGACACACACCACAGAGAGACGTGTCACCACTTGGCCTGGAGGACACATTCGTCCCACACTGCTCCAACAATCTCCATGGTGTCTCACCCTCCCACATCCAGGGCCTTGTTACTGCTCTGGCCACTCATGGGGGGTTGTGGTGGTGGTGAAGGGAGAGCATTGACGGGTCAGAGAGCTCCACTCACCACTCAGTACACTGAGGTAATGACGTCTCAGGTTCTCCCAAATAGAAACAAGAGTACAAGAGGCTATCAGGACAATGTGACACTTAGGTTCCGAAAAACTTCAACGCCCTGTGTGCATTCCTAAGAGAAAGAGGGAGAGAGAGAGAGAGAGAGAGAGAGAGAGAGAGAGAGAGAGAGAGAGAGAGAGAGTGAGAGACAGAGGACAGAGCACAGAGAACAGAGGGAGCGCTCCCTCCAGACCCATAAGCCTTTGGGGTGTGCTTGTGTGTGCTGACCTGTTTTTAACCCTCTGAATCATCAGGCTCTGCCCTCCATCATTCTCCCCTCTTTCTTTTGCTTATTTATTTTTCTATCGACCGCCGGCTCTCTGCAGCCACGGTGACCTTTGCACGTTGGTATTGACACACATTGGAGGAGAGGGGCGAGGGAGGGGGGAGGACGAAGGGGGTGGGGGGACGTCACCCAACACAACACCTCTTTCTCTCAGCATCTCACAATTAAGCAAAACGACTATTGAACTGGCATAGGAATATGAACCCAAGATTATTCACAAGTCCTAATCACATGCCATGTTAACACAGTGACTGACTATGATGGTGATGACGACTAAAATAAATACAAGCACTGAACCATTGTGGTGCTGTTCTTGGTAAGGGCAGGCACAGGAACAGAGGTGAGACGGTTCTAGGAAACTCCTCACACAAAGGTCACCTGTTAGTCAACCAAGGGGGACAGGCGAAAAGAGAGAGGGAAGAAAGGAGAGTGGGATCGAACGGCAGGAGGGGTAGTTGATTGTGTCCCTCACTGACAGCTGTCAGGAGAATGACTAGGCAGTTTGCAAAACCCTGTCACACACACAAAAGAGAACAAAACACATACACACACACACAAAGCCAAAGGCCTTGAGGGAGTCACAGAGCTGTGTTTGATTAGGGGGGGGGGGTAGAGCGAAGAGATGGCAGTGTGTACGGGGGGATGACACATCAGTGTGGCTGTGTTGAGAGAGAGAGGAGGGAGAGAGAGAGAGAGAGAGAGAGAGAGGAATAGAGAGGCATTTCATCTCCGTTTAAAGACAAGTGTGGATTATTAAAAAACACACCAAAATGAGACAGATGATGCGTTCATACCGAGCTCCCAACGCTGCATGGCAAACCTCAAATTAGTCAGATACGCAAAACTCCCCTCTCCTGTTCTGTCTCTCTGTTCTTCTCCATCCCTCACTCCCTCACTCCCTCACTCCCTCACTCCCTCACTCCGTCTCTCCCCCTGTACATGTGTCACTCCTGGCCCTGGTGTCTCACTGGTTGACTCATGAAGCCAATTCTGAAGTTCTCACCTAAACCCCATGACCCAGCCTGTGTTTCACACACGTAACACCGTGTGTGTGGAGACCTCCCCTCTTTAACCATCTGCTTACACACCGCCAACCGCCCACCACAATGTTCCCATTAGATCAAAATGATAAAGGCCACGAGCCCACATAAACAAATGCATTAAGCGACCTAAGAAATGGCAGGAGCTACAGAACTCTCAGCCTGCCCTTTAAACCTCTCACTCTCAGGTCTTTGTGGTCCCTGCCTTATTTTCCCCTCCAGAAATAAGTAAGGAACCCAAATAAGCCCCTGGGCTCAGAATTTCAGCCTGGGTCTGATTAGTCATTCTGCCCTCCGTGTCAGATTGAAAGGGGAGGACAGGGTGAGAAATGGGGCAGGCTGCATATAGGAGCCGGGGGTGGAGCCAGGGGTGGAGCCGGGGGTGGAGCCACGGGCTGTGAACTGGAACACCTGAAATAGGTCAGTCTCCTAAGAGATAGGAGGTAACACTAACAGCTACAGCTACATACTGCAGGAGAGGATGTTGAAACCATAATGTAAAAACAGCTCAGATAGAGTTTCACTAACTAGAAAACCTCAGTGGTTACGGCACATCCCTGTCCATACACGCCTTTCTGCTCTCTCGAGACAAGTCTGTGTGAGGTTGATGTCAGGGCCGAAAAAAATAACTAAGCAGACAAAGAGCCTCCATCAGAGTCTTAAGTCTTCAACCTCCACCTTCCTTCGTCCTTGGTGTCTTTACAAATTCCAAAGCTCTAGGAAGACAGCCACTCCAGTAGTGGGGGATGGCAGTGAGCCTGCGTTACGTTGAGACAGACAGGAATGGTCGTTTCATTGTTCCTATCACCCTGACTCAGCGAGAGTGGCATGTGGAAGCGAAGAGCGAGGACAAACCATAAGAACAAGGCGTGCGTTTTGAACGGTATATTTCCTAAACAGTGCCGTGATATAAGTCAATGACAGCCTATCTGTTAACTGGGTGTTTAAGAAGATACAGAGACACCTGCTTCTGTTCAGATCAACATGACCTCCGTCTGCCATTTTGTTTTTGTTGTTGGGGTGTCATTTTGTGTAGCTGTAGCAGCAGGCTTCGGTTGCTATGCAGTGACAGGAGGATATGATAAGCAGAGACCGGGAGGAGGGAGAGAGGATGGATGGGGGGGGGGGGTGAGGGAGAAAGAGAGGATGTAGAGAAGTGGGGATGGGGGTAGGGTGTCAGAGAGGAGATGGTGGTGGATGGTGATGAAATATTCAGTGAGAGTGTGACTCTGCCTCCTTTTCTCTTTTTTTCTCCAACTCTGCAGTTGACAGTTTTATTTATTGGGGTCCCTGTGGTTCAAGGAACTCATTTGCAGGCGTTCTTCCTTTGCACACTAAGCATACTGAGAGAGAGAAGGAGAGACGGATGAAAGGAGGGAGGGAGAGAGAGAGGGAGCTGGGAACAGGACTGAGCTGACATTCATGAACAACTGAGCAGCATTTGCGTCAGAGCCCAGAGAGGACAGGGATCTGTGGAAGGGTTCAAGCGAAGGAATCGCCCTTCTCCTTCAGCTGCATTACGGCTGAGTAGCTCCTGGTCAACCTATCAAACAGATAGGTGAAGGGGGGAAGAGGAGGTCACAAACCAGCTTATTAACCTGCCTATCGACCCAAATGTTTTGATCGCACTGGGAAACTATTGATACGCTCCTTGTGCAGACAGACACTGGGTAAAGATGCAATAACACGATTCTCAAAAGAGGAGAAAAAAATCAATCATGCCACAAATCCTAAAAAGCAGGCCCCGTCTTCAAAGGACCCATCAATGGCTAACCCATCAAAACATAAAGCGAAGAGGGTGAATGAGTTACAGTGAACCAGCTGGCTATCAGCGAATTTGCCCAGCTGGGTGAAAAAAAAGAGACAGAATGGTAAAGTTCATAATGATAAGGTTCTTGGTTCCAACTCCCCCCCCCCCCCCCCCCCCCCCACCTCTCCAACCCCCCCGGCCCTCTACATTACCTCTGCTTCCAGCCAAGCACAATGGCTTTGAAGGTTCTAAGGCAACAGAGGCAGCAAAGCAATCCAGTCTATTCGCTCGCCTTGACGTATTACATCTCCTGCTGCTATCGCGGGTGCATCCCTCTCTCATACACACTCTCCATTCTCTAGGAGATCAAAGATGGTGCAACACCAATGCACAAGGTCTTTGATTCCAATTGAATGAACACGTTCTGACTAGTCTCTGCGATAAGGGTGGCGGGGGAGAGAGAACGAGGGCCAGGCTTAACCACATGCTGGCTCTACAACAGGACACAACATTGAAAGGAACGTAGATGAATAAAACAACATTTGGAGTAGATCCCCATTCATTATTATTCGGCAGCGCTGAGATGCGGCAGCCGGTAGAGTTTGTGTGTACTATTTACACAGAGGGAGTACAAAACGAGAGCTATATGCGATGCCATCATAGTAAATGAACATGACAATTACACTAGGTCCAACGGGTCTCAACCCATCTGATTTAGAATGAGTACATCAGAGGGCCGGGCCGATCATAACATAGTCCGCAGGCCTGATGCCTTTGAACGGTAGTGAGAAAACGAAACCCGCCCAACACCTCCTGTACAGTTGTGTTGTGCTAATTACCTACATGTGACATTGGGGTATTTTTCTATCTGTTGTGATATTCCTGGCTTCCACCGCCTCCCACACGCTAGCCCACCGCCTCCCACACGCTAGCCCACCGCCTCCCACACGCTAGCCCACCGCCTCCCACACGCTAGCCCAGTCAGTCACGATCATCATGCTGCAGGGGCACTTGAAGCACAAAGGAGGCCAGCGGATGAAGAACAATGACGGTCACGACACAATACAGACTTTATTTTCGCTGGACACACACGCACTCACATAATCTTTGTCACTCTCTCTCAAACACAAACACACAGAAACAATAGGACAAAGACCATATCTGCAAATCCATCTCCCCCGTTTCTCAAACACACCTTGGCACCCCTCCTGTATGTGCCCGTCTGTATCAGAAAGAGATTACAAAGGTGCAGAAACACTCCACCAGCTTAATGCGCTCCCAGGCTAGGACTTATGGGTCACGGAAACAAATAGTTCCTCTATTCACTATTGTCTTTCAGTCTTATAATATACAATTCGATTTACACATTCTGCTCCGAAATTATTTATTTATGTAACGAGAAGGCAAGACTCCTGCCTGTATACAAAAGCTTTGATTTGACACAGGGAGACAGCAGGCCGGTTTTATAGATGGGGAGATGCTCTTATATTGACATGGCAAGTCAGTAATTTTTCAATTCTTTCCACTCCCAAATCCTCAATACAATTAAAGAACAATGATTTCCAGTAGTGTCTGACTGGCTGATTAACTACCATCTTGATGAGGTGGGTATAGAGCAGGGGTCTGGAAAAAGACACATATTGACCAATTGCTTTGAGCAGTGTGCTAGGCACACAGGCACGGACAGGCACACACACACACACACGCACCACACACACACCACACACACAGTTTATGATGTACTTCTAACACATGAACAGAATACCTTATCTAGAAAAGAACTTGGACCATCTGACTATAAGGTGGAGGTGCATGAATGGACCATATAGTTATAGCCCTATGACAAGACAAGGCCTTATCGGAGCTCCATCACCAGCATTCAGAACACTTCTCTACTCCTCTACCTCAGAGGTGACCTTTTCTCCTCTCCCCCTCCCTCCCTCCCTCTGCTCATCTCCTCATCTTTGAGTCACGCCTGTCCTTCCAAACATCCTCCCTCCGTGGCTCAGAACAACCTGTACACAACACGCCACAACGCCCTAAAACAAATCGCCGTGACTCACCAAGGCCACCTATGGCTCCCGCCTTTCTGTCCCACATCCCCCCTGCCTGGCCTGGCCCACCAAGCTCCCTGGAGGAGGGGAGCTGGTGGAAATGATGAGAGGGGTGACCCAGAGGTGATCCTCCACATAATGTTAGATCCCACTATTAGCATCTATCGGTTTTCAGACACAATGACAATTCTGAATCTTTTTCAGAGCCCAGCGGAGGCTGGTGGAGGAGGGTGTTGGGAGACAGAGGGACGAAGAGAGAAAAGGTACAGCAGAAATGTAACAATGTACTCCTCAGGGACCTGGCCAACATACAGCCTCCCCAAAGACAAGCTGTGTTCTTACTCCAGGAAAATATGTCAATCTTCTCCTCCCTGCCGTCCTCCCTCTATCCTTCCTGCTGGGCTATACATTGATTTTGAAACGGCATCATAGCACTGTTTTACTTAATTGGCTCCAGCCTACATGGAAAACAGAGTCATCGGGGAGACCTTAACCTAAGGCTTGACTCTCAGTCATTGTTTTTGTATTGGAGGGTTGGTCAGCTTGGCAGGTTCTGTGGACTGGACTGGGGTTTATTCTTTAAAATGTGGAACAAAGGGAGATGTGGGGGAAGGGGAGGGCAGTGCATGGGGGATGGTTAGGTTAAGTGGCAGTAACAGTTCACGATGCTGATCATACTCAACCACGGTAAGCATCCCTCTTCCTCTCCCTAGATAGCTACCATATTTCTCACAAACAGACCAGTAGCTACATCGCTCTGAGTCCAAGCTCGAAGGGGGCTTTCATTCTTCCATCAACAGAAGCAAGCCTCTTAAATACAGCCTGCTGCACAGACAGACACTCTCTCAGGCTCAACCTAAACCTATCTCTGGCAGACAGAGGGAGAAAACCAGCCCAGTCTTGATGGACTGTCAGGAGGTGGTGGCTTAATGCAGATTAGATGTCAGGAGAAAATTTGCCTGGGAAAGCCAAGAAGACGAATTAAGGGAGCCAGTGCCCTTGATAGAGGCCAGCCTATTCTGTCACCGTCTGAATATAGCAGGAGCCTACTGGAACCAGCGGGCAGGCATTAGGTAGAGAACAAAACTTGCAAACCACAGCACATTCAAATGATAGGGCTATGGACGAGTTGTTAAACAGAAAGGAGAGAGAGAGAGAGAGAGAGAGAGAGAGAGAGAGAGAGAGAGAGAGAGAGAGAGAGAGAAAAAAAAGGTCCTCCCTTTCCATGAAACACTTTCCCTCTAGCTCTACGGAAGTCCGAAATAGATCTCTCCCTGGAAGCCACCTGGCTGGGCAGGTTGTGGCATACTCCTCTGAATCCCAGTATGAAGCAAGAGAATACTGGAAGCCGTTATCAGCTGGGCTTCTATGAAGACACTGAACTTCCTGGTACAAAACCTGATCTCCAATACCGACCAGACTACACATAGTTGGGGGGAGGGAAGAGTGCGACATAGGGGGACGTTTAACCTACCACTTTTCCTAATGTTACCAGCCAGCAACTAGCCACAACATCTTATCCCTATGGCTATTTTTGGAATCGTAGGGGTATCTGTTAACCTATCAGACACATTTAAGAGCTCAGTGCATTGATTGATTTTTGATAGCCTCCAAGTTGGAGGAGGAAATGAATAGGAAAGCTCTTGTGTTCCTATTTTCTAATCTTACCCGGTATCTGTAATCTCTCCCCAATCTATATCTTCCCATTCCGCCTCATGAATTATGAAGTGGGAATCAATTCTCCTAGATAAAAAAAAACCCACATTCAATCATATATACATTATGTTTCATACGGGTTTCTTCCTTTACTAAACTTTCATTGTTGGCTGTGCATATGAGCACATTGAATGACTCACCAGGAGACATGAATAGTTCCACAATCTCACGTTCTTACAGTAAAGTCTTGAGAAACAAAGGGCAGGCTTGATGAAGAAGGAAGTCCTACCAAAGTGACTCATAATGACTGTAGGGCCTAACTACTGTACATGCCCTTTCCTGCTGCTTGCCTGCCCCGTGAGAGGAGGAGAGCCGAGGCGAGGGCAGCAGGTCTTGACTACAGAGCTGTGGAAAGTCAGGGCACAGACTGTTTGATGTTGGCACTGTTGAAGTATGGGAAAGCCTTTGCCTAGTGGAAACAGTCAGTGTTGGCCACCCGGCAAAGTCGTAACGCATGATGATAAAGGCTTCCAGCCCAACCAACCCCCACGCACACACACACACGCACTCACTCATCTGTCGTCACCGTTGTGCTGTGCGCAGGCAGGCTAGGCGCTGAGATCACACACACAATAAAGCCAGGATTTCCAGTGTAAAAATATCAGCGGGAGAGAAGCCACACTGAGGTTTTGACATGTGTTTAAAGTTTTTGACTTTACCAGCAGCCCTGCTGGAAGGCTTTATGTTCTCAATCTTTATCATCTTGATGTTACTTGAGAAAACTTGCTACTTCAATGTCACACAAAACCTCAAAATATAGGTGTGCAACTAGTCCATTTTATTGAGGTCGTATCTAACATTGGTGACATATTTTTTACTGCAACTATTACGTGCATCACAGAGACACAGCACACCTTGAGTCAGTCAGCTGCTGAGACAATACGTCATCGCTGTCTCTCTCTCTCTCTGAGGTTGAGGAGGTGAAGTGAGATCAGATCTTATCACTTTACATTCAGTATTGATCATATCAGTGACTCAGACCAAACCAGTGACTCATATTCATGCTGTATTTCAACAGTTCCAGAGAGGTACATCGAGTTCTTGGCCACTTTGTTCTCATGCATTCTATGCTTCCAGGAACGATAGGCTAATATTGATTGAAATGCCTATCTGTCAATTGAATCTCTGTTTATGAGTTTAGTGTATAGCTGTGTTGGCTTCCTGGAAACATCTCTCTGAGTCTCTGTGGTGAGAGGAGAGCCAGAAGGGAGAGCCAGTCAGGGCTTTGCACAAAGAGGGCGGGGGGGGGGTGACTTCACTCTCAATCAGGCCCATGTTGGGTGGGGTTTGCTTGGGCTTGCTTGTTTAAGAGGCTAACATTACACATGGGAAGAGTCTGGTGTAGCAGCAGCCTGTCTCATATATGAATGAGGTCTTCTCTATACTGCTCCAGCTTCACATGCAAACAGGTCTCATGCACTTTAAAACACACTGCTTCTTTTCAGGGGCAATCCGTTTAGGTTAAACCAGCGGTATGTCAAAGCACTTCTGAAATCATTAGATGATCTCCAACGCAGGGCTACTGAACGGTCTTCTCTTGAAGGTCACTTAAATACCATTATTTGAGAGAGTTCTTACCTGAGTTTCTGTTAAACTCTCCAAAGCTTGCATCACTGACTGTTCTGGTCTTGATGCTTGAGACTTCAAAGAAAGAAGAAGAAGAAGGACATTATTTACTGGTAAGCCTTGGTAGACAAAGGAGAAAGGCTGAGCCTTGTGCATTCAAAGATGACTGAGAGGAGATCAACACAGACTTAATTACCTACATTAATCTGTCTGATGCTATTAACATGTATTATCTTGAACCCAAACAACCCCCCAGGGCGTTTAGCTAAACAAACACAGATGAGGTGTATAATTATCCTTACCATTAAGCCTGCTTCAACTGTAGGTACAAGGGTTAACTTGCTCCCATCAGAGATCCCTAGGTCCTGGAGTTTTCCTGAACTCAAACGCCTGAGGGGGAGAAATAAATAACCATATTAGTTTACAGTCAAACTGGCATTTTAACTGATTAACTGACATGACTCTATTCACATTTCAGAAGCGCCAACCTTTGTGCAGTTAGGTGAGTCTTCAAAATGTATTTAGAAAAACAACCTGTATGAAAGTCTGCTTGACGGAGAGAGCCGGCATATTGATCCGCTATCATACACTATTTCAATTTCAAGTAGTGGGGCTTGACAACTGTTAACAGTGGATATTTGACACCACTGCCATTGCCTGAAGGAGAGGACTATTTTCTCTCATGATGCTGGACAGGAGGTTATGACAACTTCTTGGAGGACAACAAAATCTGATAGTTGAGGGTTATGACCTCTCCATAAACATTGCATGTTCCATTTGAAATGATGAATAATGTGTGTTTATTCACATGAAATAGACCTAAGCGTTTGCATTTGTACAAAATCTTTCAATTAACAGCCTACTATTTGACTTCCCTAAAAGGCATAGTTTGGTCCATTCATGTTCACTATTGGAGAACCATGAGCATGCAATGCCCTACTCATCATCAGTTGGAGACAGGTTTATGTGTGTTCTCTGATGACAGTTACTGGAAAGACTTTCCAACACATTGAAATGGTATGTAACCATAGGGTGATCATTTGCATTTGAAATGTTTGGACATAACATGGCATTTGTTTCTGCACAATGCATTTTTGTACAACTAACGCGTTTAGGAACACTTGTAGGCCTACGTCTATTTACTGAACAGCCATGTCATTTGTCATTCTGAATGGTCATTTTCAGGACCTCGTCATGTCAAAAAAAGAGGTGGAAAAAACGCGAGGCTAGCGGAAGCGTTGTGAGAAGCCTACTGTACAGTACAGTGTGAACACACCTCCAGCTGGAGAAAGGCAGTCAGCAGCGCATAACGTATTTGGAGAGGATTTTAAAAATGTTCTCGGTTTTAAGGCCTGATGTGATTTGGAGGCGATTACACCGGGAGACATGGGACGGGTGTTATTTAAAAGCACACAAAAAAACAATGCGACTGGTTGATTTGAAAGTACAAAGACACCTTTAACATACCAACTCCCCTCCCCTCCATTGTCATTTAACGCACGAAAATCCGACTCAATTGAAAATCAGCAAATATTACAGTTTCCGTTTGCTTTAAATAAAACAATAATTACAGTGCAGATAGATTTTAGATTGTGACGCGTTGTTAAACTATCCCCATTGTTCTCGAGTGCTCCCCTATTCAAAATGGCAAATACGTGATCTCCCAATTTTCTCCAGGGGAGTTCCTTGTAATAAAACGTGAGCATAAACCAATGCATATGCGTTCCCTGGTGTGAGAGGAGATTGTAGAAAGCTGGGTGTAACCATAGATCATGAAAGAGGAGGAATTAAAGAGATTCCTTGTGCTTCGCCCTCATCTAATCTTCCCATAACCCCAACCGTGGAATAAATGCAATTGTGCACCCGACACCCGACACAACACAAAGCCTCTAAATAATTGTGTATTTATTTAAGACCAAATCCTATGTTCAGACAAACGGCAGCTGGATAAATAAAGTAAACATGCACTGTATGCATTTCGTTCAGCTGTTAATCATTTGTATAATATATTTAATCATTAATGGTATGGTATGTATAATGAACCCTGAAGGAGGCAATGCCCCACGACTCCCTCATAAATACTGCTTCAAACCTTGACTGACAAATGTGCGTCTTCCATGCGCAATTCGATACTTGCCGCACTGGCCGGCTTTAATGGTCAATAGCTGCTTAGCTTGAATACAGTGCTGCTGATATGACACCTATGCCATTCTTGATCTACACAATACAGTTTAAATAAGTGCAAAATATAGACATCAATAGAAATCCATGATTTGTACAGAGCAAATGTATGTACAATGTAGTCTACTATATCGTGTATGCACATAACATTTGACCGTAGGATATGCTGATGTTTATAGATGTACTCACGTTTCTTTATGTAGAAGGGTGAGTCTTTCTTTTGGTACTTTGAGTCTCTGAGAAAGCTTTCTCTTCAGTCCTTCCACAGTCTCCTCCAGGGGAAGAGAGAGCTCGAAGCGTGTGCCGGTTGTGGAATGGATGTACAAATTCATGGAGGGTTCACTCGGGACGGCCTCGCAAGACGGAGCCCCGCGGCTGGTGCAGCTCCGGGCGCTAGGATGTTGGTCCATTCGATAGCTTGTGGTCAGGGGGGAGACAAGGCGAGTGGAGCGGGGTTGGAGAGAAAGAGCAGACCCTTTACACAGTGTCCCTTGTTTTCAGAGAGAGAAACGGCTTGCATTCAAAAGAAAGAAATATAATCTCTCTCCTGGTGTCTTTCTGTCACTGTATACCGAGTCTGAATAAACCAGTTTTCCCTCTTCTGATTATATAATGAGAATATTCCCCGAACGAGTCTAATAGAGAAATACTTTGTTGCGCTTTTCTTGTGCATGCGGCTTGCTCAAGAGATGTTCCAACTTCCACTCCAAATGTTCCAGATTTGTAAATGCTACAGAGGTGGATGAATGCCAGGCAGCTATACTAGTATCACAGGAATATGCCAAGGACCATCAATTAGAAATATTGCCTTTCTGAGAGAAAATGCGCAATATAGGCTATACCTCTCTGTCCTTATTGTTTTAAATGAATGGGACTGAAAACTGCCTTGAAGCCAAATACAAGACCTACAGAATGCAAAGCCTCATAAGATTAATACAGTAAAGCTCTCTGCTGCGCACCCATGCCCACCGCAGCTCCAATGAAAAGTCGACACTGAGCATTGTCACAAAGTAGCTCACTTCCACCACGACAAAAACACGCCTACAGTCCGCAGACATTCTACCCAATCACAAGAGAAGTCCTTTAGGACGCTGTTGATCTAAACCAATGGCAAAAGTAGATTCACACCCACGTGGAGGACAGATGTCTCGTTTTTTCTCTTCCACACCATTTGGATCACAAAAACCAATCGGTTTGAAGGGGGCTAGGCCTTGGAGCGTCACGCAATAATACGATAGTTCCAGCCCACTCAGGCAATTTTAGGCCATTCATAATATATTACAATCACAACATATAGCCCTATAAGTGGTGGAATTTCAAATCCTAAACTAAAGGCTGCTGTAATGAAAACAAACTATGTAAAATTCTTACCTAGATGCTTTATGTGGGTAGGACTTTAAATGTAGGATGATGTTTTATTATAGGTTATGAAGACTACAATGGCAGCAATGCATGTAGGTTGCCACATTGTCTATATCCTATAACTATGTTATGTATTTTCAATGTTGCGCAATCTCAAGTTTCACATGTTGGCTGTCATCGTCATCATTTATAGTACAGTGCTGACGTCATTTCCTTCCTTCTAACCTCTGCTGCATCCAAATCCATTAGAAGGTAATCGCGCACGGAATGCAAATAACACAATAAACCGGGTATTCTCTTCAGGAAGTGCGGTTCGGCATCAGATCTTTGGGATATTCTCGGGAAAGAATATGGACACTGGTGGCAAACAGGGCTCGGCTCCTACGTCATGCATTCCCTACAATCAGTTTTACAAGAAAAAGAGCCCATGTTTGCTACTCAGATCCACCGGATATTCCGTGCGTAGGCCTACAGGTAATTGCGCATTGCCAACTGGTTAGAAACTATCCATATGTTTATCCACTGGATTTCTCTGAAAGCCCATACCCTTCTTTCTGCAACATAAACTCACATACCATACTTGGGCGACAGTTATGCGTGTCAACTGCTAAATATCACAGACATCAGGTTACTTCAGAGAAGTGCTTTCTCAATTTTTCCTCCTGGAAAATCTCACTGGCTTGGGCTACATGGCCATAAGAGCTACAAGAGAGAATGTTTAAACGGGCCACCACTGTACCTTAACCTATGTACAGTAAAGGGAGAAATATGTATATGTGTATTCTATGTAGGGCAAATATCGACAAAGGGCGCTGAAGAAAACCAAATACTCGCTCGCCCTCCAGTGGTCAATGTGGGCACTTTGGGAGGCTGAATTTGACAGGTGAATCCCGACCCTGTTGACCCCTAGGACCTAGGCGGTCTACACACCTGTTGTAACAGGTTTTTGGCACTATAATCTGGTTAGAACATCGAATCCACAAGAACTTAATCTTGTTTTCAGGAAAGGCAAGTGTGTTTAGGAAAGACAAGAAGGCATCAATGTTGAAGAAGACATTGCCTATTGTTGCAGGTGTGTTTAACAAATTTGTAATTTATTTAATTAGGCAAGTCAGTTAAGAACAAATTCTTATTTTCAATGACAGCCTAGGAACAGTTGGTTAACTGCCTTGTTTAGGGGCAGAACAACAGATTTAAAAAAAAATATATATATATATTTTCTTTTACATTGTTAGCTCAGGGATTTGATATTGCAACCTTTCGGTTACTAGTCCAACGCTCTAACCACTTGGCTACCTGCCGCCCCATGACAATAGAAGTAAGCTAGCCTACCGGTAATGACCCTCTGAGTATAGGTACAGCTGACAGAGTCGGTGTAGCCTAATGATATCATATCACAGACTGTCTATAAAGAGAGGTAGGCTGTGTTGCTTATATTGACATTATGGGTGCTGTCATCAGCTATCCTATAGGTCAGGGATAACCACCACTGTTATTGTCTGCAGATGGCAGGTAGCATCAGTTGACACATCAATTGAATCTTGCATAGCCTACATGTAGTTGTATCATTTTGAAACTGTTAACAGTGAAATGTGATGCATGTAGCCTAAAACAAACCCCATCTGTGACACAATGTCGGCTATTCGTTTCAGTTATTGTCTACGTGCCTCAGGTGGCCTTTTATTTAAAATGTAAAAAAAATGGTTTTGCTTATACATTTCCAAAGGTAACTTACCTCCAATGTGAGGTAAGAAACATGAACAAAGCCATTCCCCGCACCTGTTTCAGTACAAATCTGAGTGACGGGGCTGGGGAAATATAACCAATCTCAAATTCATAAACAGAGCTCTGGATGCAAGGACTGACCATCCATGTCACAGTTATAGTTTGAACTGTGTTTTGAAGCTATATTGTGTTTGTTTACAGTTACTGTGTTTATTTTGGGGTTCTGATGGGGTAGGACAGTTGAACTGAGCTTTTGAGGCATTTATTTATACGTTTTATTCCTCAAGAATCAATGTGTACATATTCATTTACAAGTCCAAAAATGAATGTAGCAACTGCAGATTGCCCCTTTGAGTCAAAGTTATTAAAACTATAGAATCATAATTTACCACATTATACAAATTATGAATTATTATATAGGTTTGACATGATTCCAAGGTCGGAATGGAACTTACCAATTATTGTGGCGAGAACTTTAAAGCTTTTGTTTTTCAAACACGTTTCCCCAGATTTGCCATGTAAATCTTCCCAAACTGAGAAACACAGGTATGTCCAGTTAGCATCCACTGTGGCAGTAAGTTCTCAGACAAATCTGTGAGTCTTCACTGTAGTAAGGACCACTCTGTAGCCTATTTCTCTTGCTTACCACTTGAGTGTCTTAAAATTCCCGTGTGATGTTTGCGCATCGGTGTCTTTTGTACTACAAGCACAATTCGGAAGATGAGGCACCTCTTGTCCTAGCCCTCTAGGTCTAGGATATGGGTGGAGAGTAATGGTTCTTGATATGTCAGCATGTGATTTAAGGTAGCCACGGAATTCCTCCTCACATGCAAGTTCCTTTCCAAGACCTGCTGCCTGATTCGTTCTCCACTATCGGAAAGAATGTGCTTGCACAAAGGTTTAAATCGCTTCACGGGATTGGTAGGGTCTCTGTGGGAGTGCCTCTACGGTAGTCTAAACAAGGGTAAGAACTTGAATCCCTCTCAGGACAAGGTCCTTATAAATCATATTCAACTGACTTACGACCTTAACAAAAAGTAAATTAAGTATAGAGATTTCAGGGGTGTAACCTTCCGCTGACGACAAGAATGACAACATTCAAAGAAGAAAAAATCTCTTGGCAACCAGTGTAGGAAAACACAGTGCATGGTTACCAACTCACCCGAATACAAATAAACAAAAGTTATTTCAGCAAATGACCAGTTCTGCAGGTGGTAATATACCTGGCAATCATCAAACAATGGCAATCCTATACCAGGAATTGGATTTTGACACAGTTATTACACATTCAATATACATTAATACAAGTCCCTCATTGTTCATGTGGTACGTGTAGATGTCAGTTTGTGTGCAGACTTGTCAATAAACCCTTAAATGAAGCACATCAGTAGATTTGATGCAGTAAGTTGCAGTGTAGTCAGTATATGGCAGGCTAAAAAGGTATTGTTATTCATTCATGTGTTGTTTCAGTATCAAATCCAATCCAATCAAACTTTATTTAAAGTGTAGGCCTATTTAATATCGCAACACACTTCACATTAAAACAATAAAGTATGGGAGCACACTGTACAAAAATGCCAATGTTGTTTAAAACACAGATGTGTGAGTCAATATACCTGATGCCCCTTATTTTCTTAAAGACAGGGTGTTGTTATTATGCTCACTAGTCTTGTTGAGGCAAGTGAGGCCAAAGCATTTTAATGATGAACCTGTACCCACAGGCGTAGACGCTGGTGGGATGACTCTGAGGGAGTCACAGTCCCAAACATCACGACTCAGTCACATCACAGCATGCTGAGTAAGCCTCTTCCCAGCCCAGAGAGAGAAGGAGGGGTGGGGGGACTGAGAGACAGAGGGGAGGATGAGAAACAAGCACCACTGTCTGCTGCACTGTAAAATACAATCCAGCTGTTTCAACTAATTATTAAGAAGTAACTGCTTCCACAGCCTTTTTTTTTGTTTACTCAACTTTGTCCAAGTGTTACCAGAACAAACCAAAAAATAGTTGGCCCAAACCTAGCTCCAACAACATAGCTAAGGCAGTAGGAAGCTCACTCATCCATTTATACACAGATGATACAGTCTTATACTCAGCTGACCCCTCCCCGAATTTTGTGTTCAATGCTCTACAACAAAGCTTTCTTAATCTCCAACAAGCTTTTTCTTCCCTTAACCTTGCTCTGAACACCTTCAAAACAAAGATCATGTGGTTGGGTAAGAAGAATGGCCCTCTCCCCAAAGGTCCTCTCATTGGACCTTATGATCACTCGGCTACACAGCTGACGCCTGCTGAACTCTTCATTAACATGGCACTTCATGTTGTTTATCTGTCGGCCCCAGCCTCAAACTCAAGCCCTGTGTGTAGCTAACTGACCCTCTCTGCTAGAGGTCGACCGATTAATCGGAATGGCCGATTAATTAGGGCCGATTTCAAGTTTTCATAACAATCGGAAATCGGTATTTTTGGACACCGATTTGGCTGAATTTTTGTTGTTGTTGTTTACACCTTTATTTAACTAGGCAAGTCAGTTAAGAACACATTCTTATTTTCAATGACGGCCTAGGAACAGTGGGTTAACTGCCTTGTTCAGGGGCAGAATGACAGATTTTTACCTTGTAAGCTCGGGGATTCAATCTTGCAACCTTACAGTTAACTAGTCCAACGCTCTAACCGCCTGATTACATTGCACTCCACGAGGAGACTGCCTGTTACACGAATGCAGTAAGAAGCCAAGGTAAGTTGCTAGCTAGCATTAAACTTATCTTATAAAAAACAATCAATCAATCATAATCTCTAGTTAACTACACATGGTTGATGATATTACTAGTTTATCTAGCGTGTCCTGTGTTGCATATAATCGATGCGGTGCGTATTCGCGAAAAAGGACTGTCTTGCTCCAACATGTACCTAACCATAAACATCAACGCCTTTCTTAAAATACACAAGTATATATTTTTAAACCTGCATACTTAGTTAATATTGCCTGCTAACCTGGCTCCTTGCGAACTCTGTGAAGACTATTTCTTCCTAACAAAGACAGCCAACTTCGCCAAATGGGGGATGATTTAACAAAAGCGCATTTGCGAAAAAAGCACAATCGTTGCACGACTGTACCTAACGATAAACATCAATGCCTTTCTTAAAATCAATCCACAGAAGTATATCTTTTTAAACCTGCATATTTTGCTAAAAGAAATCCAGGTTAGCAGGCAATATTAACCAGGTGAAATTGTGTCACTTCACTTGCGTTCATTGCACACAGAGTCAGTGTATATGCAACAGTTTGGGCCGCCTAATTTGTCAGAATTTTACGTAATTACGACATAACATTGAAGGTTGTACAATGTAACAGGAATATTTAGACTTATGGATGCCACCCCTTAGATAAAACAGCTCGTCGCTGTGCTTCAAGCACTGAGCTGTTTATGACTTCAAGCCTATCAACTCCCGAGATTAGGCTGGTGTAACCGATGTGAAATGGCTAGCTAGTTAGCAGGGTGCGCGCTAATAGCGTTTCAAACATCACTAGCTCTGAGACTTGGAGTGGTTGTTCCCCTTGCTCTGCAAGGCTTTTGTGGAGCGATGGGTAACGCTGCTTCGAAGGTGGCTGTTGTCGATGTGTTCCTGGTTCGAGCCCAGGTAGGGGCGAGGAGAGGGACGGAAGCTATACTGTTATACTGGCAATACTAAAGTACCTATAAGAACATACAATAGTCAAAGGTTACTGAAAAACAAATTGTATAGAGAGAAATTGTCCTAAAATTCCTATAATAACTACAACCTAAAACTTCTTTCCTGGGAATACTGAAGACCCCTTTTAAAAGGAACCACCAGCTTTCATATGTTCTCATGTTCTGAGCAAGGAACTTAAACGTTAGATTTTTAACATGGCACATATTGCACTTTTACTTTCTTCTCCAACACTTTATTTTTGCATTATTTAAACCAAATTGAGGCAATTTTTTATTGATGTATTATATTAAGTTAAAATAAGTGTTCATTCAGTATTGTTGTAATTGTCATTATTCCGAATACATTTTTTTAAATTGTCCGATTAATCGGCATCGACTTTTTTTGGTCCTCCAATAATCGGTATCGGCGTTGAAAAATCATAATCGGTCGACCTTGTAACGACGTTCGTCTGTAGAAGGAGAAGCGGACCAAAATGCAGCGTGGTGGTTACTCATGTTCTTTAATGAGAAAATGAACTATACATGAAATAACTTAAATATACAAAACAACAAACGGAACGTGAAAGGCTGTATAGGTTATCTTGTGACAACAAACACAGAGACAGGAACAATCACCCACGAAATACTCAAAGAATATGGCTGCCTAAATATGGTTCCCAATCAGAGACAACGATAATCACCTGACTCTGATTGAGAACAGCCTCAGGCAGCCATAGACTATGCTAGACACCCCACAAAACCCCAAGACAAAAACGCACCACAATAACCCATGTCACACCCTGGCCTGACCAAATAAATGAAGACAAACATAATATACTTCGTACAGGGCGTGATAGACCTCTACTCTCTGCCCATTTATCGCGATTTACCTGTTGTTGTTGTCTTAGCTGTTTACCCGTTGTTGTCTCACCCATTTTTGTCTTAGCTCTCCCAATCAACACCTGTGATTGCTTTATGCCTCTCTCTAATGTCAATATGCCTTGTCTACTGTTGGTTAGGGCAGCTCTCATTGTTTTATTTTACTGCTGAGCCCCTAGTCCTGCTCAACATGCCTCAGATATCCCCCTTGTCCCACCCCCCCAAACATGCGGAGACCGCACCTAGCTTAACTGATGCCTCCAGAGATGCAACCTCTCTCATCGTCACTCAATGCCTAGGTTTACCCCCACTGTACTCACACCCTACCATACCCTTGTCTGTACATTATGCCTTGAATCCAGCCTACCACGCCCAGAAATCTGCTCCTTTTATTCTCTGTTTCCAAAGCACTAGACAACCAGTTCTTATAGCCTTTAGCCGTACCCTCATCCTACTCCTCCTCTGTTCCTCTGGTGATGTAGAGGTTAACCCAGGCCCTGTGTCCCCCCCAGGCACTCTCATTTGCTGACTTCTGAAACCGTAAAAGCCTTGGCTTCATGCATGTTAACGTCAGAAGCCTCCTCCCTAAGTTTGCTTCATTCACTGCTTTAGCACACTCCGCCAACCCTGATGTCCTAGCCGTCTGAATCCTGGCTTAGGAAGGCCACCAAAAATTCTGATATTTCCATCCCCAATTACATTTTCCATCAAGACAACTGCTAAAGAGGGCGGAATTGCAATCTACTGTAGAGATAGCCTGCAGAGTTCTGTCATACTATCCAGGTCTATGCCCAAACAGTTCGAGCTTCTACTTTTAAAGATCCATCTCTCCAGAAAAAGGTCCCTCACTGTTGCCGCTTGTTATAGACCCCCCTCAGCTCCCAGCTGTGCCCTGGACACCATATGTGAATTGATTGCCCCAATCTATTGTCAGAGTTCGTACTGTTAGGTGACCTAAATTGGGATATGCTTAACACCCCGGCCATTCTACAATCTAAGATAGATGCCCTCAATCTCACACAAATTATCAAAGAACCTACCAGGTACAACCCCAAATCCGTAAACATGGGCACCCTCATAGATATCATGCTGACCAACTTGCCCTCTGAATACACCTCTGCTGTTTTCAACCAGGAGCTCAGCGACCACTGCCTCATTGCCTGCGTCCGTTATGGGTCTGCGGTCAAACGATCACCCCTCATCACTCTCTAAAACACTTCTGCGAGCAGGCCTTTCTAATCGACCTGGCCCGGGTATCCTGGAAGGATATTGACCTCATCTCATCTGTAGAGAATGCCTGGTTGTTCCTTAATAGTGCTTTCCTCACCATCTTAAATAAGCATGTTTAATAGAACTAAGAACAGATATAGCCCTTGCTTCACTCCAGATTTGACTGCCCTTGACCAGCACAAAAACACCCTGTGGCATACTGCACTAGCATCGAATGGTCCCCGCAATATGCAACTTTTCAGGGAAGTCAGGAACCGAAACACACAGTCAGTTAGGGAAGCAAAGGCTAGCTTTTTCAAACCTAAATTTTCATCCGGTTCTTGGTCACCTCCCTGACCAAGGCCCTTCTCCCCTGATTTTTTTGGTACCCTTTTTGGTACGCTTCCCCAGATCTGTGCCACAACAAACTGAGCAATTGGGGGAGAAGGGCCTTGGTCAGGCAGGTGACCAAGAACCCGATGGTCACTCTGACAGAGCTCCAGAGTTCCTCTAGGAAGCCACTCCTTGCCTTTTACCAAGGAGTGGTTTCTGTCTGGCCACTCTACCACAAAGGCCTGATTGGTGGAGCGCTGCAGAAATGGTTGTCCTTCTGGAAGGTTTTCCCATCTCCACATAGGAACTCTGGAGCTCTGTCAGAGTGACCATCGTGACCATCGGGTTCTTGGTTACCTCCCTGACCAAGGCCCTTCTCCCCCAATTGCTCAGATTTGCTGGGCAACCAGCTCTAGGAAGAGTCTTGGTGGTTCCAAACTTATTCCATTTAAGAATGATGGAGGCCACTGTGTTTTTGGAGACCATCAATACTGAAGACATTTTTAAGCACCCTTCCCCAGATCTGTACCTCGACACAATCCTGTCTCGGAGTTGGTATGGACAACCGAGCACTGAAGTGATCCTTGGTAAAGATTGCCACTCCCCCACCTTTGGAAGATCTGTCTTGCTGAAAAGGGTTATAACCAGAAAGTTTAACCTCAGTATTCAAAACACTCTTCCTTAACCACGTCTCAGTAATGACCAACACATCTGGATTGGAGCTGTGAACCCACACTTTCAATTGATCCATTTTAGGTAATAAGCTTCTAGTGTTTAACGGGCAGAAAACCCAGGCTTTTACGAGAGCAGAAATCAGTGAAGCAGATATGAGAGCACAAGTCAGAATTGGGGCTAGCAACAGTAGATGGGCCAGGGTGTACATGCACATTTCCAGATATCATCAAGAGTAATACAATCAAGGCACAGCATAGTACAGGGAGAGCTCTACACTGTTGATTTATGACAACTGAATGTGCATCAGATGGCAACAAGATCATATTGTATAGCAGTTTCATCAGTTAACATGAATACAAAGCCAGCGAGAGGTGGTTAGATTGGGATGGGAGGCCAAAAGTATGTGTAACCAATAGAGAGTCAGAGTCCCGAGTGTGAAAACAAACATAGTCTGTCCCACGGTTGGGTAAAGAAAGTTCGTAGTCAACAAAGCATGCAGGAGTCATGAGGCAAATAACAATATATAATATATAACGACTTCGGGCTAGCCATTGTGAGTTCAGAGTCACTCGCACCAAAAGTGCCTGTGTGCTGGAGGCGAGCGAAAGCTTGGGAGAGGGGGGAGTGTGGTGGTGATACCTGTACCAGACAGGGGGAGACAACCAGGGCAGACGGTGAACAGAGAGGGGTAAGTGTGGTGGGTATACCTGTACCAGACAGGGGGAGACAACCAGGGCAGACGGTGAACAGAGAGGGGTAAGTGTGGTGGTGATACCTGTACCAGACAGGGGGAGACAACCAGGGCAGACGGTGAACAGAGAGGGGTAAGTGTGGTGGTGATACCTGTACCAGACAGGGGGAGACAACCAGGGCAGACAGTGAACAGAGAGGGGTAAGTGTGGTGGTGATACCTGTACCAGACAGGGGGAGACAACCAGGGCAGACAGTGAACAGAGAGGGGTAAGTGTGGTGGTGATACCTGTACCAGACAGGGGGAGACAACCAGGGCAGACGGTGAACAGATCGCCAGGTGGAATCCAAGCAGCAGTGCAGCAGTCAGCGGGAGTAGGTGTCACACCCACCTGGGAGAAGATTTTATTTCTGGAGGTAGATTTCTTGTAGAAAATGCCTGTCTCTGAACAAGAGGAGGGGGCTTTAAGGCCTCTGGATTTGGGTAGGGTAGCCTGCCTGTTGTTGGGCTTAAAGGTTTCAACACCTCTCGCTTCACGTCAGTGCTAATTGAAATTGTATCTCTTTGTCTTAGCAAACTTGGTAGCCTTAGCGTTCAGTCCTTATAAAGTAAAATATATCATTGTAATGTATTTTTCTACATTTGTAAACATAAAAACAAACGTATCACTTTTTTCTATTATGAGGTATTGTATGTAGATTGATGAGGGGGGAAAAATAATTTAATACATTTTAGAATAAGGCTGTAATGTAACAAAATGCGAAAAAAGTCAAGGGGTCTGAAGACTTTCCGAATGCACAGTACACACAGACACACACATAATGGAGAAACATTGATCCTATTGAAGATCTGAGGCTATAGGCTACCCATCTATATGCTGGTGGTACACAGTGTTTGCAGGACAGTAAGAAACAGCTTTTCATAATCAGACAAACAGCCTGTCCTACACTCAGGAGGCAAAACATTTTATTGGCTGAGAAGATGGCATTTTTTCAGAGGGAGTGATATATTTTAATTTCATTCTACCTTATCTCTTTATGGCTGTGCCATGACCCTTTGTCAACATTATTATATGGATTATAAGATCAGAGCAACACAGCCATACAGATAGTCTATGGTAGGATAAGCATGTGTAGGCCTTTTAACAGACATATGCAGTATTTACTATATGGTGACTTCTCACATACTTCTGGACAGGAAAGAGTTTCTTGACAAGAGAGCATGCATGGAGTGGTGTGGGTGGATCGTAAACATTTCACATTGGATCTCAGATGTGTGTGTGACAGACAGTGTGTGATGAGTGTATGTGCGTGGGAGTGTGTGACAGTGTGAACGTGTGTGTGTGGGTGAGCAGCATTTCAGTCTATCAAAGTCACCAGCGGGCCGCCCCCGGCTTCAGAGACAAACAAATGAGAGCGAGAGAAGCCAGATTCAGTCGGTTCACAGCTTGTTGTTCTCAGGCGATGATATTCTCCTGAATCACACGGCAAGGCAGTGGGACACACCTGCCACGACCTAATGAAACTGTATGACAAGACAGGAAGTGGAAGAACAGACCCAGATGAGTGAGCCTTAAAGATTTACAGTGTGGAAAGTAAACCAATCTGGGAGTTCAACGGTGAGTCAAAGACTTTAATGATTTCAAACGGAATAAGCCAGAAGTGCACCTGTATACCTGAGGGCAGAATATTGGTATTCACATCAAATATCTCATGGCAGATCATTCCAACTCTTAGAAGAAATGGAGTGAACTTCTAGGAAAGCTCCCACTCACCACTCTAACCTGTTGTCTGATCCCCAGGCCCATATGAAGATAGAGAGCCTGTTAAGTATTAAGGCTGGAGGGGCTCAGGTGCAGTATAGTCAAGGCTCTGATCCCACACCTGCACCAGGAGGAACTTTGAATTGAAGCGGTTCTCAGGTAACAGTAACAGACGACTGATGACACATCAGTGGTTCTTACAGATTATAGCGCAGAACATGAGATTGAAAAAGTGTCAAACTTGCCAACTAGGTTATTGAATGTATACATTACTCTTTTAAATGGTTAGACTACTCCGTCAAACATGGTTTTCTGAATAAGTAATCAACACCATGTGTGTTGTGTACTCTACAAATCCATCCACAAAAAAATCCATGTGTACATTATACAATCGTGCCAAAGGTTTTGAGAATGACACAAATTTAAATATTCACAAAATCTGCTGCCTCAGTTTGTATGATGGCAATTTGCATATACTCCAGAATGTTATGAAGAGTGATCAGATGAATTGAAATGTATTTCAAAGTCCCTCTTTGCCATGCAAATGAACTGAATCCCCAAAACACATTTCCACTGCATTTCAGCCCTGCCACAAAAGGACCAGCTGACATCATGTCAGTGATTCTCTCGTTAACACAGGTGTGAGTGTTGACGAGGACAAGTCTGGAGATCACGCTGTCATGCTGATTGAGTTCGAATAACAGACTGGAAGCTTCAAAAGGAGGGTGGTGCTTGGAATCATTGTTCTTCCTCGGTCAACCATGGTTACCTTCAAGGAAACACGTGCCGTCATCATTGCTTTGCACAAAAAGGGCTTCACAGGCAAGAATATTGCCGCCAGTAAGATTGCACCTAAATCAACTATTTATCAGATCATCAAGAACTTCAAGGAGAGCGGTTCAATTGTTGTGAAGAAGGCTTCAGGACACCCAAGAAAGTCCAGCAAGCACCAGTACCGTCTCCTAAAGTTGATTCAGCTGCGGGATCGGGGCACCACTAGTACAGAGCTTGCTCAGGAATGGCAGCAGGCAGGTGTGAGTGCATCTGCATGCACAGTGAGGCGAAGACTTTTGGAGGATGGCCTGGTGTCAAGAAGGGCAGCAAAGAAGCCACTTCTCTCCAGGAAAAACATTAGGGACAGACTGATATTCTGCAAAAGGTACAGGGATTGGACTGCTGAGGACTGGGGTAAAGTCATTTTCTCTGCTGAATCCCATTTCCGATTGTTTGGGGCATCCGGAAAAAAAACTTGTCCGGAGAAGACAAGGTGAGCGCTACCATCAGTTCTGTGTCATACCAACAGTAAAGCATCCTGAGACCATTCATGTGTGGGGTTGCTTCTCAGCAAAGGGAGTGGTCACACTCACAATTTTGCCTAAGAACACAGCCATGAATAAAGAATGGTACCAACACATCCTCCGAGAGCAACTTCTCCCAACCATCCAGGAACAGTTTGGTGACGAACCATGCCCTTTCCAGCACCTTGCCATAAGACAAAAATGGCCAGGAAACTCCCCAGACCTTAATCCCATTGAGAACTTGTGGTCAATCCTCAAGAGGCGGGTGGACAAACAAAACCCCACAAATTCTGACAAACTCCAAGCATTGATTATGCAAGAATGGGCTGCCATCAGTCAGATTGTGGCCCAGAAGTTAATTGACAGCATGCCAGGGCGGATTGCAGAGGTCTTGAAAAAGAAGGGTCAACACTGCAAATATTGACTCTTTGCATCAACTTCAAGTAATTGTCAATAAAAGCCTTTGATATTTATGAAATGCTTGTAATTATACTTCAGTATTCCATAGTAACATCTGACAAAAATATCTAAAGACACTGAAGTAGCAAACCTTATGGAAATTAATATTTGTGTCATTCTCAAAACTTTTGGCCACGACTGTACATGTATACTCTCACCAGTGAGCTTAACTTTGAACCACAAACCTGGTCGTCTCTTTTTATTGGATAGGACCCCAAGGCATTATGGATAAAGGCCAAACATTTCACAAATCAGGCTCACATTTACTACATACAACTTACAGTATGGCTATGCAGTTATAGGATATCCTGACACCTTGTTTTTCCATCTTCCAACTGCCATTGCACAACATTTGATGTATCATCACACAGTTTCTTGGTCAACACATTCCTAACTGGCAGTTATAGCCGGATAAATGTACATTGTGTACAGTGTAAGTAATCCAAGGGACCATTCGTAAATGATTGGTCAATCAAATGTTCAGTCATTTGACTATCTCTTACACCTGAAACAGTGTCTATAGCTAGGGTTGAGTCAAACAGGAAGATAAGGGTGCAGCTATGAGCCAGGCCCTCCAGGCTGTATTGTCAACTATGGCTAACTCCTATTCACAAAAATTATACATCAATTACCTCATCATCAATGACTAAGACTTCTGACTGAAATTCAAACTGTTTCATACAGTATGTACTGTACTGCTGCTACTTTGCTGTATCATTGGACAAACATCAGGAAATGACTCATAAAGCTGGCAACCAGGCTGGTAAGAGAGGCTTTTTTAAAATCATTTTTGTTAACCAAACAGTTGTTTTGATCAGATCCTATCTCGAGCCAGAACCTTTTCTCATAATTTCTCATTGTTTTAGAATCGTTTCTCATTCTCATTTCAAAACACATCCCAGTTCGTGAGGCGGATAATCAGACACCTCGACTGACTCCTCAGTGGGACCTCACCCCTCCATCCCAATGTCCTGGCAGCTACTTACAGAGCACAGCCGGGTGTAAATGGTGTAAACTTAACACCCCCACAAAGTGGACCTGATAATTGCAGCCTTTTATGGTGTTGAAAGGCCCCACAATAAGACTCACCCTGGAACTCGCCTCAATGTGTTAAATAACCAAATTGAATCAACCCACCAGACACAAGCCAAGCACGATAAGAACCTTTATGGCGGTGAAGTTGGTCACGCCGGGAGGGTGTTAACTCAATTTGTTTGTTTGGCAGCTAGAGGCAGTGTATCAGAGGGACAAAGCGTGGACTGGAAAAGGTTAAACGTGACTTCATGGACTCAGAATGGGAGGGAAGTGCCCGGCAGAGCAGAACGGGATAGCTTGGCACTGAGGAATGGACTTCTTGGACATGACTAATTTCTTCTGGAAAATCTTAGAGACTGCCCTTATGAATATGAATCCCATCAGTTGTACATCTGTCCAGATGTCAGTGACATAATAAAGGCTGCCATGTTCCTGGTGTGTTTTCAAAAGGAACAAAGCAATGATACTGTGTACTGTACACAATGATCAGTACCAGATGCAGCCATTTCCTTTCTCGGTCCAAACAAGTTGAGAAACCACCCACTCGCTCTCCTCCCACACACTTATGAACACATCCACACCCACATGCCAGGACTCTGCAGAATCCCTTGGCCACTAATCCCTGTGTATCCTGGGCTTAATGCTGGATGACGAGCTGGTCTTATCTAATCAGCACTGAACTGGCAAACCCCCTCTACCACCTTTTTTCTTCATGCGGTCTCTTTATTTCTCTCTCTCTCTTCCTCTGACTCTCGCTCTCTCTTTCACCATCTCTATCCCTATCTCCCTCTTTCTTCCTCTCTCGGTTCTCTAATCATTGACACAAAAGGTCATTATCAGTCAGAGAGCCTGATTTCATTTCTGATGTCAGGAGAGTAGCGATCGCTGGCTGCGGCCTTCTCCCTATTGCACGCTTAAAATAGCACTATCATCACTGGTGACGTCATTCATTCCCCTCTCCTACTGGCTCAGCCCCGGCCGCTTTTCTCTCTCCCTCTGCCAGCGCCTCTTTCTCTCACTCTGATAACAGCATAGTGTGGGCTGTAAATCTATAGCTGAGGGTTCATTGTACTCTAGACTGCAGACTGAAGTCAGGTGTTCCAAGAATTGTCACGAGCAGGACAAATGAATGCAAATCAAATGTAGCTATCTCCGCCCCCCCCCCCCCCCCCCCCTTGACTTCCCCAGTTGGTCACAACTACATTGCACAAACTGATGACTGAAATGATCTCAATCCGTCATTTCTACGAAGGCATGTTTTTATACCAATCTACTGACAATGATATCCATCTGCAGTTGAAGCATTTATTCTGGATAGATTACATTACATCAATCAGTAGTGAGTCAGAGCAGCAACTTCAAACTGACCGTCTCCTCTACAGTATATCTACAGAAGTATATGACTAATGTAGGAGAGACTTGAGAGATCAAAGGAGACACTTGAGTGAGCCAACTGAAAAGGAATTTGATCACCTCGTGGCTCTCAAATGTGTGGGGGAGAAATTCTCCACACCAAACACATTTTTTATTTCAAGGATTGTATTATTCTGGGAATAATTTAGATCAACAGATCTGAAGTTGCACAATATCCTCACATTGTCTATTATAGTCTAGAAAAACACCCTGGGCAATGATAATACTTCAGACTAAGCACAGCAGTGTCAGAGGAAGGCCCAATTTATTTTTGAAGACTCCAGTCATCCAAGTCATAGACTGTTGTCTCTGCTACCGCACAGCAAGTGGTATCGGAGCGCCAAGTCTGGGTCCAAAAGTCTCCTTAACAGCTTCTACCCCCAAGCCATAAGACTGCTGAATAATTATTCAAATGGCCACCCAGACTATTTACATTGACCCCCTCCCCCCCTCCATTTGTTTTGTACACTGCTGCTACTCGCTGTTCATTATCTATGCATAGTAATTTCACCCCTACCTACACGTACAAATGACCTCGACTAACCTGTACCCCCACACATTGACTCAGTACCAGTACCCCCTGTATATAGCCTCGTTATTGTTATTTTATTTTGTTACTTTTCATTTTAAATGTTTACTTTAGTTTATTTAGGAAATATTTTCTCAACTCTATTTCTTGAACTGCATTGTTGGTTAAGGGCTTTCGGGAAGGTCTACTACTCCTGTTGTATTTGGCGCATGTGAAAAATACAATTTGATTTGATTTAAGATCGTGATCTGGCTATGTTTAGTCATGTTGAATATTGTTTCTGTTGACGTTACACGATACAGCCAGTCAGCCAACTATAACTTCACAGTTAATTAGTCAGACGTGTCTATTTTTACTGTCCAGTTGATATACCTGACATTAACTGCTTGTTAAGGATGTGTTTATCGTGCACGGCAAAGTTTAGCCATATCAATTATTTAAACAAAATACTTGGTAGGGGAGGTCAGACCCCTATTAATGACCCCTGGACAATGTAGAATACTCCTGGCCTCACAGTATTCTTAATGGACCACCAGAGAGATAGCTACCACCAGAGAGATAGCTACCAGCAGAGAGATAAGTACACCACTTCACTTTAAACATCTCCAGTCTCAGTCCTTTTCCGAACATTTTGGGAAAATCCCCTGAGATTCTAGTTGGAGGGAGTCCTTGCCTGACCACTGTGCTTTTGGAAATGCACGTGACGCACAGATCAATGACGGCATTCTGGGGATTCCTGACCACCCTGGCCGTGGCTATACACACACACAACCACTGCAATACAATGTCGTCTGACAAACAGATAACTGCAATGGTTATGGTCAGATTTAACCATAGCCGTCCCTGTAGCCCTGTTTGGTCTGGCAACTTAGGTCACTAGGGCACAGGCCATAATATGCAGGGATTAGCATTGAACGTCGTCATCAAGACCATGAAGAGGGTGGAAAATCCAAAGTGGGCTGACGTAGGGCGGAGAATCAGGGAGGAGGACGGTGACGCAGGAGCCAGGATGGATATCAGTGGAAACTTCTATGGAACATTACCCCTCTAGACAGGGATAGTCATGGCCTATATTAATCTACAGGTGTCTATCTATGGGGAGTTCTGCAGTTTAAAGGGGTTCACTGTTATATCAATTCAGACAGTGCCAAACCCCTGGGTGAACCTGTCCTTGTTGTTTCTGTCATCGAGCCCCCCAAAGTGTCACTGGCCAATCAGCACGGTGAGTCCGAGGGGACAACTGTGATAACTGCATTCCTCTGGTCCCTTAGCGCTGGGCCACAGCCACCTGACAGAATTTGATCAATGGGCCTGGCCTCCGGAGCAGACATTGGTGCCAGCTCCACCGTCCCCCAGACTGGAAGGTGTCAGGGGGAGATTGCGTGCAGGCATGAGGAGGACAGCTCTGAAATCTGGGCCCTGCCAGAGCTGATCTAAGCGTGTTAAAGGAGTTATGCCTGCCTGCCTTTGTTGTCCTCGGTGGAAACTAGCTCAATGGCATATTTTCCAAGTGCTTCAGAGGAGAGTCATGTGATTACGAAACCACTGAGCACTCAGTCACACAGGGAGAGAAGAGGGACAGTTAGCTAGCCAAAAGGAGGGGAGGATGGGGGGAGGGGTGGTGTGAGTCACTTTGACAGACCTTGCAGTGCGGGTACATTCTAAATTAACGTCCTCTGAACTTCAGTGCTTGTCAAAAGTTTCCAAACAACTCAAAGGACAGAAAAAAAGAAAGGAGATACTCACGAAGGTGTTCCTCTACTCTCCGTTCTCAACCCTTTGACTCTATTCCTCCAATAACAGGTCCTTACACTCATATGACCACATTATACTTATCTGGACACACCAGGCTATTAGAAGTACACTGACACGTCTGAGACAACACTTGACCCTCTTAAGAGTTCTAGTTGTCTGTGTGTATATGTGTGTGTGTGTCACACACACCTTTGTGTGTGTAAAACAAATACATTCATTTGTGGTGCTCTGTGTTATGGAAAGAGAGGGACCAATCAGAACAGGAGAATGTGTGTTCACGAGTCTTCTTTAAATTCCCATCGGGCAGGAAAACAAAGACCATCCCATCCCAGATCCCTCTGATGGACGTCTCACAGGGAAGTTCCAAAATACGACTAACTCAAAAGATGTTGCCAGCCAAAAGGCCCTAGCCCCTTGTTTGGTAAGAGCAAAGTGAATGGCTTGGCCAGGATCTACATGCTAGCACTGTCATCCACAGCTGTCACCAGAAGAGGCCCTCCCATCCGGCCGGCCCGCCATGCAGTATTATTGTAGCAACATGCTGTGAATGACATGTAGAATTGACTGTAAGTGATCACAGGATGATATAAAAAGGTCACTAGGACATACAAAAATATGAAAATCCCCTCTCTCTCCCAACATAGTTAGGTCAATGCCCAAATGAACATGAATGGCTTGGCAAATGAACAACGTTGGGGCACTGTTATGATCTTTTCAGCGCTGCTGCAAAGTTATTTTCTACCAGACTATCTGACTCAATCTAAATGTACAGCACATAGGCCTTCTGAAAGAACATGCTTGCCTCGATGAGCTCTCCCCCAATTACCTAGTGAATCACACAACAGTGTTAGAAAGTGGAGGGGGTTAATGCATTTACAGACCCCTGTGCCCACAGCCTCACCCTGGCAATCCACTCATCTCTCCCCCTCTGTCCTACCCTACTGTTGGAATGCCACAGTGCCACAAACAGCATTGTTAGCAGCCCCAGGGAGAGCCAGGGATATTTTACACAGTGATCCCAGCCAAGGCAGTCACGACTAGCCCCGCCATTTTGTTTTTGCACAACCTCAGGCAGAGAGGGGAAGAAACAGATGTATTTTAATTGGAACACTCTAGCAGTATCTGTAAAATCAAGTTGTGAGGAGGATGTTTTTTTTATGCTGGCATGAACGAACAACTGAATGAGGATCAAAGGTGTGAAAAATGTAAGGATTTCCTTGAAGAAAGCCCAAGGTGATGACTCAGAGCTCATTGCATGCAAACATGCAGCACATTTCAGACAAAATGCGTCCCACCTCGGCTCTCTCTAGGAAGTGGACAGGCAGTGTTAAACAGCACAGAACAAAGGAAGGCTGGGGTGCTCTGTGTGTGTTCACATGGTATTAGATACAGATATTAAACCATAGCAAAAACTCTCAAATGCTCTCTCTCAGGAATACACACAATGATTACCTGATTATGATTACCTGACATCAAATAAAACTTTGTCAAATGCGCCGAATACAACAAGTGTAGACCTTACCGTGAAATGCTTACTTTACAAGCCCTTAACCAAAAGTGCAGTTCAAGAAGAGTTAAGAAAATATTTACCAAAAAAACTTAAGTAAAAAATAATACAAATAAAAATAAACACAATAACATAACTATAACGAGGCTATATACAGGGGGTACAGGTTAGAGGTAATTTGTACATGTAGGTAGGTGGGAAGTGACGATGCATAGATAATAAACAGTGAGTAGCAGCAGCTTACAAAACAAATGGAGGGGTAATAGTCTGGTGGCCATTTGATTAATTGTTCTTATGGCTTGGGGGTAGAAGCTGTTAAGGAGCCGTTTAGTCCTAGACTTGGCGCTCCGGTACTGCTTGCTGTGCGGTAGCAGAGAGAACAGTCAACTGTCTTGGTGTGTTTGGACCACGATAGATCGTTGGTGATGTGGACACCAAGGAACTTGAAACTGTCGACCCGCTCCACTACAGCCCTGTTGGTGTTAATGGGGGCTTGTTCGGCCCGCCTTTTCCTGTAGTCCACAATCAGCTCCCTTGTCTTGCTCACATTGAGGTTGTTGTCCTGGTACCACACTGCAAGTTCTCTGAATTACTCCTAATAGGCTGTCTCATCGTTGTCGGTAATCAGGCCTACCACTGTTGTGTCGTCAGCAAACTTAATGATGGTGTTGGAGTCGTATTTGGCCACACAGTCGTGGGTGAACAGGGAGTACAGGAGGGGACTAAGTACACACCCCTGAGGGGCCCCAGTGTTGAGTTTAAGCGTGGCAGACATGTTGTTGCCTACCCTGTCCACCTGGGGGGCGGCCCGTCAGGAAGTCCAGGATCCAGTTGCAGGGGGAAGTGTTTAGTCCCAGGGTTTTTAACTTAGTGATGAGCTTCGTGGGCACTATGGTGTTGAACGCTGAGCTGTAGTCAATGAACAGAATTCTCACATAGGTGTTCCTTTTGTCCAGGTGGGAAAGGGCAGTGTGGAGTGTGATTCAGATTGTGTCATCTGTGGATCTGTTGGGGCGTTATGCAAATTGGAGTGGGTCTAGGGTATCCGGGAGAATGTGGTTGATGTGAGCCATAACCAGCTTTTCAAAGCACTTCAGGGCTCCCGATGTGAGTGCTACAGGCGGTAATCATTTAGGCAGGTTACCTTCGCTTCCTTGGGCACAGGGACTATGGTGGTCTGCTTGAAACATGTATGTATTGCAGAGAGGTTGAAAATGTCAGTGAAGACACTTGCCAGTTGGTCGGCGCATGCTTTGAGTACCCGTCCTGGTAATCCATCTGGCCCCGCATCTTTGTGAATGTTGACCTGTTTAAAGGTCTTGCTCATATCGGCTACCGAGAGCGTTATCACACAGTCATCCAGAACTGCTGGTGCTCTCATGCATGCTTCAGTGTTGATTGCCTTGAAGCGAGCATAAAAGGCATTTAGCTCGTCTGCTAGCCTCACGTCACTGGGCAGCTCGCGTCTGTTTCCCTTTGTAGTCTGTAATAGTTTTCAAGCCCTGACACATCAGACGAGCGTCAGAGCCGGTGTAGTAGGATTCCATCTTAATCCTGTATTGACGCTTTGCTTGTGTGATGGTTCGTCTGAGGGCATAGCGGGATTTCGTATAGGCGTCCGGATTAGTGTCCCGCTCCTTGAAAGCGGCAGCTCTAGACTTTAGCTTGATGCGGATGTTGCCTGTAATCAATGGCTTCTGGTTGGGGTATGTACGTACGGTTGGGGTATGTACGTAGTGTTTGCTTATAAGCAGGAATCAGTTGGATAGAGGATATAATTATGGTAAGATTTGCCAAATGAAGCGTGGGGAGATGCATCTCTCTGTGTGGAGTGAAGACCATTTGCTCCTAGCCACAAAGCTGATTAACTCAAGCCAGCAGCAGGATGTTTGTTGCGGATTGGCGACTTTCTCCGAAATGCCCCACACTCCTATTTGTGGAAACGTTACCTAGCTGGTCCACTGGCTGGCTGTTTGTGAGAAGAAGAGAAATGGGTCAGTGGCGTGGGTGTGGGCGCCAGAATCAGGCCTCAACTCCCACTCCCAGCCTGGATGCAGTATCTGACAGCTGACTGAGAGTCTGCAGGCCCCCTCTTTACACAGAACCACCAAAAGGTCAGGTACTTCAATCAGTTTAGCCCTCTGCTGCCTCTCAGTGCACAGCCAAGCTTGACTTTGCCCCAGGCTGTACAGGTGTCTGCTAGCTTTAGCACACACTACACAGACAAACAACCTGGATTGAATTCTGTTGTTTTTGTGTGTGTCTGAATACCGATCTAATTGGTGGTTGATGATTTCGCTGTTGGTGACGTGTGTGTGTGTAATTCAGATATACTATCCTCAAGACATTTTTATTTAACATACCTTTTTGATTTCCCAACCCTCTAATTTTCCCAATGCTCGAAGGCCTTTCATTTCCTCTCACACAGCACGCTCCCAATACCATCTCAAAAAGGACCACCTGCCACAAGCAAACACTTTCACCACTGATACTTAAAACTTCTCCAAATTACACACTTCTAAAACGTACTTATTAATTTGTTACATAATTACACACGTTATGTTATTTTCCATAATACGCTACCTTCCTACAGTGAAGGGCTGGTATTAATATTAATAACAAAAGGGAAATGTCAAGTAGACCACTGATAGTGTGAAGGAGGCCACATAGGATACAAAAAAAAAAAACTGGTAATTGTACATGAATATGTACATTGAGCCTTACAACTACATTGGAATACAGGCAATGAATAGGTGTTACAAACTAGTATCCAGTGAGAGCCATTTATACCGAAGAAACTTGTGAGATGTTTTAGGGCTGAAGTTAATAGATACGTAAAAATTAATGGGGACAGACTAGTAAACATAAACGGTAGCGTAGATATCTGACCAAATGACGCAAGATTTTAGTTCTGGGTTAACCGCGATAAGAATCTCTTTCAGCGTAGACTCTGTAATAGCAGTTGAGTAAGACTGGTGCAGCAGAGGGGGACTGATTAGTGGTCAGAAAGCATTCAACCAGCCTATGGAGTCATGTTATTGTGACATGGTTGAGCCATTTAAGTGCTCAATAGGAACACTGTGTCCCTGTTCTCTGCCTTCACTTGATTCAGTTACAGCTTCCTCAGGGATCTCATTCTAATGCCACAGGACAACCCCCAAAATGGCCTCCCCTTCCCTGTCCTTTGTACAGTAACTGCAATTCCTGAAAGTGGCATCCCCCTCGAGATGACTTCTCAATCCACAGCGTCACCAACTGGAGTCACTGCTTAGAAACTAGTATGTAGAGTGTCAATTGATCACAACCCATTCTTTGGACCTCAAATCCAGTATGTGAGTAAGCCTGCACAGTTTGATTTACAAACACCCCACATGCTGATGAAGCACATGGACATTTTCTGCTTCAGCCTTCTATAAAAGAGGTGTTCTAAGGTGACTAAACTGGATCAATATCAGGTTTCTACATACTGATAATAAAGCTGGAATAAACGTGTCTGACAGGATTGTTTCATCTCCTTCCGGGTCCTGGCCTGTTCAGAGCGGTTCTGCTCTGTTCTCTTCTGCCTTTAGGCCCAGGGGCTGTGCAGCTGGAACAAGACTCAGTGAGAGTGGCAGATTAGGAAGGAGACAGGATGTGGAGGCTTAAAAATATATCCCATGTTAATGGAAACTGGAGTTTCCACTATTGTGAATCACATGACTTAGTCCTCTTCATAACACCTAGCATGGAATAACCTAATAAAATGTCATGTTATTTTCCTGCGTCTGCCTGCAGAAACTGATCCACATTTTCCACTGACTAGTCTATGGACATACCCCTGCCTTTGGCCAGGACACTAAGGAGTTTGCTGACAAGGTAGAAACCTCAAGATGTGACAAGCCAGCACCTCATTAAATAGCAATTTTAACAAGCAGGCTTTAAAAACAATTGACAGTTCCATCATGGGTCCAAATTTGGTTATGACAAGAGTTAATGTAAAAAAAATAAAAAATTTAATAAAAATAGGTGCAAGGGGCCAGTCTTTTAACAGAAGCTTGATCACTAGTAAAATGGGGCCTGGCTAGAGTTGTGACATTCAGAAAACCGGTTGTGGTTGGAACTCTGAAAGCATCCAGTCCACACATGATTAGAGCTCTGGAGTGCTCACGTTAACATGAACAGAGGCATTTTCTTCAATGCCACTGCATTCGGTTTCAAACGGGCAATTTTCCTGGCAGTGCCACAGAAACCTGAGGTCACCATATTGACTCCCAGTATAAACATGCTCACGCCTAGGGACAAAGAGGGAGTAATGGAGACCTTTAAATACAGCCAACACCCCCCCCCCCCCCCCCCCCAGTCATTGAGTAACACCTACGCGAACCACCTGACAAAATGTCCAACGATGAAATTAGCATGCAGACCAATTCAATATTGGACAAAAATAACATTCAATGCCTTTAATCATTTAATTATAAAGGCATTATAAATCACAACATAGCTGAACCAAAATGTGATTATAATAGCTACCCTTGGTTGAAGTGGTTGTCTCACCACAAAGAGACAGACTTGCTGTGACTGGCCTACCACGGTTTATGGGAAAACACTGCCACAAAGTGGCGGAAATGAGAACTGCAACAAGCTCCACAACAAAATACAGGCGCTCCACAACAAAATACAGGCGCTCCACAACAAAATACAGGCGCTCCACAACAAAATACAGGCGCTCCACAACAAAATACAGGCGCTCCACAACAAAATACAGGCGCTCCACAACAAAATACAGGCGCTCCACAACAAAATACAGGCGCTCCACAACAAAATACAGGCGCTCCACAACAAAATACAGGCGCTCCACAACAAAATACAGGCGCTCCACAACAAAATACAGGCGCTCCACAACAAAATACAGGCGCTCCACAACAAAATACAGGCGCTCCACAACAAAATACAGGCGCTCCACAACAAAATACAGGCGCTCCACAACAAAATACAGGCGCTCCACAACAAAATACAGGCGCTCCACATTGTACACAGAATGTTCGTTCACTTTCCCCTCATAATAATGAGCTCACAATACCACTCACTGAATCTAACATAAAGACAGACAATGACTGGCAGGTAAATCCAAATAAATTTATTGGTAATTTCATTCCACTGTACAAAGCAAGCATGAGATCTTGCAGTTACTGACTTCACGGGGCAGGGAAACAAATAAAGTTGGAGAATTTTCATTTCTGGTATACCAACACGACATCTAGAACAAAGAAGAAAATATGATTAGGGTAAGTACGAAGGTTTTAAATAAATATTTTCACAAGTAATCTAGAAATAACATTGAGTGTGCTAATGACCCTTTTTGAAAGCTACCTCTGGATGGACACTTGCCAAGATAATCAGCGATCAAGTCGTTGTGATCCCCCTGGTGGGTGGATCAATGCATAATGTCAATCATTTGTTGCTAGCCAATATCAAAGCTTGCCAGCAAGAGCTGCCCTCCCGATTGGCTGTTGCGCTAGTTGCCGACCTTTAAGTCTCTGTGTCTCCCCTCAGGTCTCCTCCTTTTATTAAAAATGACCGGTCACTGGGAGCTAGGTGGTGGATTATCTCAGCAAGTGTGAACAGCAGGTAATACTTTTGAAATACGCATCGGTGATGGTGGCAAGAAGTAAATGATCATGGGTGGAATGCATTTTAAAAGGTACTCTAACAAGGTCTAGGACGCAAGACTCATATACTCTTCACTTTTCCACCACAAAGATACATGTCTGCAGCACTTACCACAGAGACAAGTCCCACGGCCTACTCCAGGGCTTTGACGATGGCCTCGTTGGCGTCTATGTTGATCTGGACCTCAGCCCTGGCAGCCTCGTCAGACGCTGATGCCATCTCAGACTGGGCCTTCTCCAGGTTGGCCTTGGCAGCCTAAGAGAGGCGTCAGATACACGTCAATACAATAACAGTTTCTGCATATGTGTACTATGATGCAATGTGTTAGATATCATGCACACTAAATATTCTAGCACAGTACAAACACTGTCTTTATATTTCTCACATTTGACTGAATAACCAATTGAGGCAAATCATGTTTTAGACAGGGGTCAGAGCTAGGCAGCCAGACCAGTGCAAGTATTGTCAGGGGAAACACTTCAGTGATGCTCCAGCTACAGAAACCTATACAGTTATGGCTCATTGGGGCAAAAACATAAGGGGGGCATAGCCTATTGAGCTTTATGATTCTTCCAGGCAGATACATGAACTCATTCCAATATACCAGTTTATGTTAAAAGTAGGTCAGGGAGCATATATGGGAAGAGAGAGACTAGCATAGCAAATTCACGTTGCCTCTTTCCTGTGGAAAGCCCATTTGTCACAGTAGTGTTTACAGCATAGAAATGCCAAACATTAGTTAAAGGTCTCCCAGCGGGGACTTGACACATCTGTTATAACTCAACAGTGACTGACCTTTCCTGCCTTATTAACAGCAGGGCCTCCTGTGCATTTTTATCTAACAGGGGGGGGGGGTCAAGTTGACAGTGTGTGCCCTCCTTGGGCGGGGTCAAAGAGAGAACGAGCACCTCTATGATGAACGTGTGTAATTGGCTGATGTGGATGTGAATGAACAACATGGCCTTGGGGACATTTCATACACACTGACATGTTTTGACTGACATTTGGGCCAATGCTGTGCAATACACTAATGTTGAGGAAGGGATTTGGACATTTCATGGAAGGTTTACTTCATAGCTTTACAAAGGTCTGACTGAGGAGAGCTGTACACAGTTATTGTCTTTATAAAGGGCACTGGGATTGGCAAAGGGCTCCTGTTGGGTTTCAATCAATCAATGACTGACTGGCTCTGCATGGGCTGAATGAGCCTGCCAATCACACCTCTCTAGCCTGGCTTTCCCAATCACGCGAGTCTTCCTGTAAGCCTAATCTAGAGAATGGCTTAAAACAAATGTCGAGGATGGGCAGTTCTTAAATTGGGTAGACATCCAGTTAAGGCTAGGCGAAGATTTTATTTCTGATGGACAGCCATTAATGGGCATGAACCGGAATACTTTTTCCACAATTGAAGCATTAGAAAACAGAGGTCATCCCTATGCCAGTCTTCCAGACCAGCTCTAACACACCTGGTAAAACGAATCACGCTCCAACTAGCTACTACGATTAGCCTAGTTGATAACTAGAGTCAGGGTGTGTTGATGGCACAAGCCTGCTCACCCTGTGGTTCTCAAGGACCAGAGTTCCCCACCCGTTACCATAGAAATACTACATCGGTCAATAGGAGTTGGTGATACTTACAGCCACATCCAGCTGGTCCAAGGGGAAGGCCTCCTCAGCCAGCAGCTGCACTGAGGAGTCTGCGTTCACTGTGATTGACCCGCTGCTCACTACAAAACATACACAGAATCTGTGAATATACATACCAACCTGTTCCACCCAGCAGTAGGACTACACTATTGAAGTTAGTGCATTTAATTGACTGCACCAGCAAGCCTCTCTTAAAGTTCAGTGTAGCCATTTTGTTTTAGTTGATTTCAAAAATCAGGGAATTAGCCTACAATTTGAGTGTTACACTAAAAAGTGAGATCTCTCAGTCTAGGACACAGTCATCATTATCCCCACAAATCGAGACAGGGCTGACCCCTGCTGGATAGTCCATATTAGTGGCCAGATATTGATATGGAACTGACCCTTGCAATCTATTAATAGGAATTTCAACATTGAAAGCATGTGCAAGTATTGTCCCCATTTGATACATTTTACATTAAGTAAATTCACTTTGAAACGATTGCTTTTAGTAACCAGTTTGGTATCGAGATGTGGCAGTGAAAATACAATCAAAGCGTTCAAATTACATATAGGCCCACTACTGGCATTTCCACATTTCCTGATACAATATGGCTGTCAGGATAAATATCAAGCCATAGTGAATCAAATACAGTTCTTGAAGGTGACACCACTGAAGTCCCTTTTCACATAAATATCAGAGGTCAGACACTGTCCTACCATTTCATAAAGGATGATTAAAAAGTGGTATTTTCACAATGTTGCTACACCTATCCAACTCCAACCATTTTAGATGTAGCCTAGGCAAGGACCTAGATGTTAGGGGAAAGGCTTAGGGGTTGATTTGGGATTGGGCAATTCTGAACCAGGATCCCCTCTCACATCAGGTACGACAGAGGTCATGAGACCCGCCCACTATTCCATCTACATGATCAAGCCACATCTTACCAAAGAATTTAGCTGCGGAGCCATCATCGTTGAACACTGTGACCACGCCAGGCCTGAGGACCTGCAGAGTGGGGACGTGGGCAGGGAGGATACCAAAAGCACCAGTCAGTGTGGGCACATCAACCTGTTTCACACTGGCCTCCTTGAAGTACACCTGGGAGAAGGAGAAACATAAGCAGACATTACTGTACTTGACTGTTATCACCTTTCAGATGAGAATTGAAGTGGGATGTTTCAATATTATCCGTGGAAATACACACAATCTGTGCATGCATTACTAGATTGTTGTTTCTAATGAAGTATATGCATGTTTACTGAGGTGTTATGTTACTCCACTTTGAGGTCCTGGTGCATTGCAGATAGTTATGTTTATATGCCATTACTGCCTGACAGAGGTTAAATAGCAAGTGCATACTTCTCTCTTCAATTAATCTTTAGAGTTGACTGTCGAGTTATGTAGTTAGCTAGGTACGACATTATGTATCCAACTAGCTAGCAAATAGCGTACTGTCAGACGCAAAGTGTACGGTTCAATTATACATAGCTTGCAGAATAGCTATACGTGTGGCTAAAAAGGTGCCGTCCGCACAAGACTGACTACTTAGCCAACGAGTTATTAAATCAGAAAGTAACGTTATTACTAACTATGGAATATAATTCCCTTTCTATTCTCAAGGTGACAGAACAACAGAAACTGCAAGGCCCTGTGACCAAACATTTTTGGTAGCTAACGTTAGCTAGCTAAAGTAGTTAACAATTGAAAGCTAGCAAGTGGCAACACTGACAGTAGGACTGTCAAAGTGGCAAGCTTTGTAGGCTTGGTTGGAAAATCCATTTTACAATTATGTGCACCAGACTGGTGACAAGTTCAAGCCAACTAAGACTGGTGACAGGTTCAAGCTAACTAACCACGCCTAAGCATATAGGTACATTTTGGTAATATTTACATGAATAACTAGCAAAGTGCATAGGGTTTTCATAATGCCTATTAAAATGAGGAGCTAGCGATCTAGACAACTTACTACGTTAGTAGGCCCAAAAGCCTTGCCAACCCCGGATTCGCTTACCTGCGTTGGAGACGCAAATGTGAAGGACATCTGGGAAGAGCCTGAGGGTGCGTCGGCGTAACATCTTGCTTGCCTCAATACAGGAATAGAGCGACGGAGAAACCTTGCTGCCATCATTTTTGTGGAATAAATCTAATTCAGGTTCAACCCGAAACGAAAGGATCCCCTAGCCCTTGTGTGAAGTCAGTCAAACAGTGTGCGCCTGATAGGACAAGGACGTTGGTAACCTACCCACAATTCCTTATGAGTGCTCAAAGCATGAAGGGAAATGTAGTTATTTTCCAGAAGCGACGCATTCAATCCAAAAATTCAGTGTTTAATCTGAAATCAGTGTGTCGTTCAGTGTGATCTTTAAAATTAAATAAGTAATATTTTGTGTATATTCTGCTATTGTAAATAACCTGAACATGTATATGCTTATTTATGGTCGTGTGAAACATCTCATACTTTACTGCCAGAGTGTGGCGCTGTTAGAATGTAAAAAATGATCAGCTGTTGTTTAGTACTATCCTCACCCTAACCCTATCCTCACCCTAACCTATCTCAGATATGGGGGAGTGAGGCCTAAGAGGGTTGAATAAATCAGCAACAAATGTCAACTTCAGTGGGGTGACGTCCCAAGGATTCCGCTTAGACTTTTCATCCTTGATCGATCATCAGGTGTTGGCTGACCCATCAAGGTGGTTGTTGCTGATTTATAAAACCCTCTTAGGCCTCACTCCCCCCTATCTAAGATATTTACTGCAGCCTTCGTCCTTCAGATACAACACCCGTTCTGCAAGTCACATTCTGTTAAAGGTCCCCAAAGCACACACATCCTTGGGTCGCTCGTCTTTTCAGTTCGCTGCAGCTAGCGACTGGAACGAGCTGCAACAAGCACTCAAACTGGACAGCTTTACCTCAGTCTCTTCATTCAACGACTCAACAATGGACACTTACTGACAGTTGTGGCTTTTTGCGTGATGTATTGTTGTCTCTACCTCCTTGCCCTTTGTGATGTTGTCTGTACCCTGTTTTGTGCTGCTACCATGTGTTGTCATGTGTTGCTGCCATGTTACGATGTCGTCTTAGGTCTCTCTTTATGTAGTATTATGTTGTCTCTTGTCGTGATGTGTGTTTTGTCCTATATATTTCATTTGTTTTATTTTTAATCCCAGGCCTCGCTCCTGCAGGAGGACTTTTGCCTTTTGGTAGGCCTTCATTGTAAATTATTTGTTTTTAACTGACTTGCCTGGTTAAAGAAAATCAGAAGTTACCTTGTGATAGCCTACTGATCTGTCTTACCAGATGTGAGTAAATAATATAGAGCTGCAAGCAGGCCTACCCACCTTGGGTGCTCAAATGGCCTACATTAAAGTAGTCTACTACATAAGAATGTTCAGAACATAACCTTATCATCCAGAAGACCTATTCACTTTTCATCTTGTCGATCTGTATATACCTCTTCAATTAATTAATGAACCGATTCTACATTCCAAACATAATATGAATTTAGGTGTACCTATTTTCATTATGTTCCACCAGAAGCCTATTCATAATAACATCACCCCCAAATACTTGAATTGAAGGGGGAGATGCTGATGATCTTCAGCACGCGCCTCCGCCTGCTCGTCAATCACTTACGTCACGTGGTGCGTCTCTGACTGGTGGTGGGTGTGTCTTAAGCATAGGGTTTCATTCATAAATAGTTTTAGCTGTTAAAGCAACATTACAGTGTTCTGCGAAGGTTTGGCGCTATTGGCTTCTGCCTACTGTACGTCTCAATACATGGATCACCTGAATTGTAATTAGGTGAGTGGCATTTCAGTTTCTTTTGCACATGCATGTTTGTGAGGAACATCAACCCGTAGCTTTTCAGTTGCACATTGAATACCAGCGTAAGTCTGCAGATATTGCAGATAGTCCGTATAGAAAGGATGGAAACAGTTTGCAGTGTAAGGAAAGCTTTTCTATAATTATGTATTTGTGTAAATGGAATGAAATCAATGTAATTGGAATAGTCGCTTCTAGAGCAGGCGCTCCTTAACACTCTTAACGAAATGGAAGAGCCTGTGGAACATGAGGCACGCACCGATACGCGTTCTTCTAGAATAGGCTATTATTTGGAGCGAGCGCTACACCTTTCTGTTGATCACAGCAAATTCATCCCAACGTCTTGGACTGTACAAATGAAATAGCATGAGATGGATCCATACAGAGACAACTCATTAAGAAGTGATGTGATTTTTATAGCAACAAAGGCAAACATTTTGAATTCAAAGTATTTTCGAAGGTCTATTGCCATAGCTATGTTTATGAGGAATGCAGCGGATTCAAAGAGCAAGAAAAGGCTGTAATTTTGTTTTCCTACTGACTTACAGTAGCAGTCAACTGAACAGTCACCTTGTAAAATCAGACATGATTCATCATTATGCATGTAACAGCATTCAGACGTGGTGAACTGTACATGGTGGGTGGCTTATTTGCATGCATGGTTTTACAGTAAGCTACTTAAATTACAGTAAACATTCATGGGGTTTGCTTCACACTTTGAGAGTTACTGTAGTCTAATGCATAATATGGGGAGGGGACATTCATAGGAATCCTACAGTACCATGGAAATACAACATACATTGACTGAGGCTTTCTTGTTATAATCTTTATTGTATTGCCTATAAAAGCCAGCTTGAGTGACGTTACAGTTCAGGTTTTCCTTGCTTGTGAGACTATCTCTTGTGGGTTTCATCAGGGGCGTCATGCCCATAGGGGGCACAGGGACTTGTGCCCCCCCGCCCCCCTCAGATTTGTCCTGTTACATATAATACTTGCCAACTAGCAAGTTTATGAAGTTGCTTTTAGCTAGCCCAGATATGTTCCCAACCTCATAACTAATTAACAAGAAGACATTTCTGGCTATCAATCAAATTACAGTAGATGGCTTGTCTTACTAAATAAAGGAAATACTAACAAAGTGTCTTACATTTTAGTAGACACTTATCTAGTGCATTTAGGGTTAAGTGTGTTGCTCAAGGGCACAGTGACAAATTTCTACCCTAGTTGGCTCAGGGATTTGAACCAGCAACCTTTCAGTTACTGTCCCAACACTCTTGACCTCTCAGCTACCTGCTGCCCAGGTAGCCAGATCAGCTTCAATGCACCTTGGCATTGGTTCTACAAGTGTCTGAAATGCTATTGGAGGGATGAAACACTGTTCTTCTGTGAGAATTTTTTTATTTTATGTTATGGTTGTGGTGAAAAACGCTGTCTCAAGTGCGGATCCAGAAGCTTTTTGTGCCCCTTACATTTTTGGGGTGCATGACCACATCTTTACAATGATTAAATAATGATGAGACAGGAATCAGTTAAACCATTTATCTAGAAAGTACTCATTACAACACATGATGTGCTGTGTCTAGAACTACAGTAAGTGTGGAGGTGCAAATGGCACAACTCTAATACACAACACCTCCTCCCCTCCTACATTAACTGTTGAGAGAGTCTGTTTTACAAGTTCAAGCATCTAGGTACCCACCAATCTCTCGTAGCGTAACAGCGGTCAACCTGACTCCCAACAACCATGTCTTTGGACTGGGGCGATGACATAGGTGTAAACCCCTCCAATCCAAAATTAAATTTAGAATTGGCTTCCTATTTCGCAACAAAGCCTCCTTCACTCACGCCGCCAAACATGTCCTCGTAAAACTGACCATCCTACCGATCCTCGACTTCGTTGATGTCATTTACAAAATGGCTTCCAGTACTCTACTCAGACTGCATCCAATTTGCTATCACAATGCCATCCATTTTGTCACCAAAGCCCCTAATACCACCCACCACTGCGATCTGTATGCTCTAGTCGGCTGGCCCTCGCTACATATTAGTCGCGAGACCCACTGGCTCCAGGTCATCTATAAGTCTATGCTAGTTAAATCTCCGCCTTATCTCAGCTCACTTGTCACTATAACAACACCCACCCGTAACATGCGCTCCAGCAGGTATATCTCACTGGTCATCACCAAAGTCAACATCTCCTTTGGCTGCCTTTCCTTCCAGTTCTCTCCTGCCAATGACTGGAACGAATTGCAAAAATCGCTGAAGCTGGAGACATACTTCCCTCACTAACTTTAAACATCAGCTAACCGATCGCTGCAGCTGTACATAGCCCATCTGTAAATATCTCACCCAATCTACCTACCTCATCCCCATATTGTTTTTATTTACTTTTTTGCTTTTGCACACCAGTATTTCTACTTGCACATCACCATCTGCTCATCTATCACTCCAGTGTTAATTTGCTAAATTGTAATTACTTCACTACTATGGCCTATTTATTGCCTTACCTCCTTATGCCATTTGCACACACTGTATATAGACTTTCTTTTTCTATTGTGTTATTGACTGTACAGTATTGTTTATTCCATGTGTAATGTTGTTTATGTCGCACTGCTTTGCTTTTTCTTGGCCAGGTCGCAGTTCTAAATGAGAACTTGTTCTTAACTAGCTTACCTGGTGAAATAAAATCTGTGTTAGTCTTATCCGGGGGATACGGTGCAGACCTGATGTGCTGTACACCATTCACCTGTAGAAATGTGGCAATTTCTTGGGACACTAGCTCTGGTCCGTTTTGTCGCTAATGAGTTGGCGTGGGGTTCTCAACCGACTAAACACTTCTTCTACAAGCTTCTTGCTGGTCTTCTCAGCAGTAGTAGACTTCATGATGGCAAACTCTGGCCATTTTGCTATGAGCATCCATGAGAAACATTTTGTCTTTGAATGGACCTGTGAAATTCACTTATGTGATGCCATGCCTCCTCCGGCCAATCCCATGGATGAAGAGATGCAAGTTGAGGTACTTTGTGAACCTTCTGACATGAGGAACATGTTTTTGCTTTCTCCTCAATGCTTCCATCCAATCCAGGCCACCAGAAGTAGCTTTGTGCAATTTCCTTCATGCAAACCACTCCACAGTTTAGCTGTTGCAACACTTGTTTCCTCACCGATGGCAGAATGATGACTCCTCTCCCACAGCAGACAACCAGACTGTACTGACCGCTCAGTTCTCCTGGTAAGGGTTCAGTTCTGGAGCATCACCCGTGGCTTTACATTTGATGTCCATACCTTCAGATAACACCGGGTGATTTCTGGTGTTTCTCTGCACTTGTGTTGAAGTGACTGGTGCGTTTTCCACTTGTCTGAGGTAGATGTGACTCCGGTTTGACCACATGTAGTGGTAACCTGGAGAGTCAATCTGTGTTGTAATGCAGTTCTGCCTTACGGTACTTGATGTCATGTGTGTGCTGACAAGAACAAAGCCCACATTCTGCAAGCAGAATGCAAAGGAGTGTAGCTGAACTTCCTCCCTTATAGATACTGGTGAAATCCACTCCAAAAATGATGCCTAGAGATTCCCGTTTCAGCTGTGTAGTTTCTGCTTTCTTTAATGTCCTTGATGTGAAAACAGTCGGCTTTTTATGTGAAGGCATGATATGGGACGACTGCTCCCACAACCTAAGGACTAGCATCTCAAGCTAGTTGGATGGGCAATGACTTGTCGACGTGTGTCAGTAACTCAGTTTTCAGGAGTATTTCCTTGCTTTTTTGACGAATGCTTCCTCACATTGTTCTGTCCATTTTCATGTTTTTTGTCCTGACAAAGCAACTGATGCAGTGACTTCTGCTTTGTTGCCAAGCTCAGGATAAAGTATCTGAGGAGCTGGAGCATCCAAGATAGCCTTGACCTTGGATGGAGCCTTGTGAAGTCCCATCACACCTGACGTGACCGAGGTATTGAACCGATTAGAAGAATGCACATTTGTTCTTACGAACTCGTAGTCCTTCAATCTCTTTAAGGAAGAGCCGAGTTCTGGAGATGTTTCTCATCCTTTCCAGTAATGAGGATGTCATCCAGGTAGCATTGTACTCCCGGCAATCCACTCAAGATATGGTCATCCTCTGGAACAGCACTGGAGCACTTGTGATTCCAAATGGTAGACGACAATACCTGAAGAGCCCCTTGTGTGTCTTGACGGTCAGCAGCTCCTTTTGACTTTTCATCCATGTGCATCTGTAAGTAGGTTTGGCAGAGGTCGATTTCAAACTTTTGACCCCCAGCTAAAACTGAAAAGGTCATCTATGTGTAATGGATACTGCTTAGCTCACTACACCGGGTTAACTGACTTTGAAGTCTCCACATATCCTGATTCCTACATCCTCCTTTAGGACTGGTACAATGAGGGTAGCCCATTCACTCACGCTGACCAGCTTCAGTAATTTGTTCTTGACTAAAGTGTCCAAGTCCGTCTCGACTTTTGGTCTGCTAGCATAAGGTACAGGTCATGTTTTCAGAAACTTTGGTTTGCCGTCTGGCTTAATGCTGAGCTTCACTGTAATGTATTTCATGATACACAGTCCTCCATTAAATCCCTCCATGTTTCTTTAAGATGGTGGATAGGCCTGTCTCCATCGGTCATTGTACGCACTGATTGCCAGTCCAGTGTGATCTAACTGCAAACAACCCAGTAGTGATGGATAGTCTCCTTCCATGACGTAGAGTGGCAGCGTTTCTGTTTAACTGAACTGAGGCCTCAGAGGCCGCTCACAGCAACTGTTTCACCTGTGTAAGTCCTTAACACAATGTGTGCTGGCTGAAGTGGAAGGTGTTTCAGTGTCTTTTTGTAGACTGACACAGGAGCAGCTGTATCTCGTGTCAGACAATCTCCATACGCACTAGCAAGCACCTCGCAAGAGAGACAGCCATGCCCCCCCCCCCCCCCCCCCCCCAGCAACAGCAAGTATTTTCAGTGTGACTTCCTCATTGGATTCGTTCTGTGTTCTCTTGCTCTTATGTTTCTTTTGTTGGAATGTCTCTTGTTTTTGTTTTCAGTCTGATGCTTTCTGATCTCTTTTTGTTTCTGCAGGCTTGTTTGATGTGGCCCTTACCAGAGGCTAGTGAAAGGCATACGCTGACCCACACCCAAAATGTTTTTGTAGAGGTGCTGACTAACAGAATAATTTATGATAAGAAAAAGTTTCACACCAATTATGCTGCCAGACATTTAATGGGCATAGAAACCAGTGTTTTGGTGCCTTCAAGTGAGAAGGGACTGTGTGCCAAAACATTGGTTGCTATACCCATTAAATGTTTGGCAGCATAATTAGTGTGTGACTTTCATTCTTAATTTTTTACCTTTTTTACCACTGGCTCAGCAATCCATGTACTTAAACGAGCACATAGATGTCCTGCTTTGCCACAGAGGAAGCATGTGCCTTGATTTCTGCTTTTCAGTTGCAACTGTGCACTTATCCTGATGATCTCTAATGCTGAGCCTCTTCCATGGCCACACTGACTTCAATTGCCTTTGCCAAAATCAGATTACTTTCAGTCAATAGTCTCTCTTGTGTAGTTTCGCTCCGTAGCCCACATACTAGTCGGTCTCTGATGGTGTCATTTAGAACATCATTAAACTCCCAGTACTCTATTTCTTTTTTTTTTATGCCACAGCAAACATTGTCCCTGATTCTCCTACTTTCTGATTTCTTCTGTGGCACCTAAACATTTGTGCAATAACTAGTGGTTTTAGTAAAAAAGTGCCTGGCTGTAGCAGGCTGCGAAGTAAATTGAATGTAGGGCTGATTTTTGTCCTCATCAATGTTATTTGCAAGAACAAAATATCCAAACCGTTCTGTATATGAGCTACACTGCTCAATACTTTCAGCAAACTGTCCAATATTTCCAACCATTCCAGACATTTTTAGTTTCTCAGTAGGCTCCCGATTGTCTCTTTTTTTATTTTTTTTATTTTTTTTATTTTTTTTTCAAGTTAGTCTTCACAGTTGACCTAAATATCCTCCCTTTAATCACGTTTTCTCGCTCTAACGTCCTTCTCAAATCTGTTTCTGCCATCCATGGCGACGCTAACTCCCTCTTAGCTAGTTTGACTATGCACTTGCCTCTGCTAGCAATACACTGAGCTAACATTAGCCTAGACTGTACCAAGGAAAATGTGTTTAAACTTCTAAACTGACCTCTTCAGGACAGAATAGTTTCTGTAGGTTCAGACTTACTCATCATCAATATTTTATGTCTCGTGGGTTTCATAACCAAATGTATTTATATAGCCCTTCTTACATCAGCTGATATCTCAAAGTGCTATACAGAAACCCAGCCTAAAACCCCAAACAGAAAGCAATGCAGGTGCAGAAGCACGGTGGCTAGGAAAAGCTCCCTAGAAAGGCCGAAACCTAGAGAGGAACGAGGCTATGAGGGGTGGCCAGTCCTCTTCTGGTTGTGCGGGGTGGAGATTATAACAGAACATGGCCAAGATGTTAATGTTCATAAATGACCAGCATGGTCAAATAATAGTGAACAGGTCAGGGTTCCATAGCCGCAGGCAGAACAGTTGAAACTGGAGCAGCAGCACGGCCAAGTGGACTGGGGACAACAAGGAGTCATCATGCCAGGTAGTCCTGAGGCATGGTCCTAGGGCTCAGGTCCTCTGAGAGAGCGAAAGAGACAATTAGAGAGGGCATACTTATAAGACAGGAGAAATACTCCAGATATAACGGACTGACCCTAGCCCCCCGACATTAACTACTGCAGCATAAATACTGGAGGCTGAGACTGGAGGGGTCAGGAGACACTGTGGCCCCATCCGTTGATACTCCTGGACAGGGCCAAACAGGCAGGATATAACCCCACCCACTTTGTCAAAGCACAGCCCCCACACCACTAGAGGGATATCTTCAACCACATCTTTATAACAAGTCCATAATGACGAGACCGGAATCAGTTAGAACATTTATCTTGAACGTGCTCATCTCAACACATATTACCCATGATGCTCTGCCTATACAACTACCTTAAGTACGGAGGTGCAAATGATACATCCCTAATACACAACAAGTAACACATTGGGAAATGTCTGTTTCCTTGGCTTAAAAAAAATAAACATTAGAATGCAACGTATTGTTTTGCTAGCAGCAGTGTATAGGATTTGGCAGTGCCCTGTTGCTTCCAAAGCAACTGAGCTGCTGGTCAGAGCCCAGGCAAGCCTATACGGAGAGGTTACTACAGCCCTGAGCAGGTGGGTGGGCAGAGGCAGGCTGAGCATGCAGCAAGGAAGCTGAGAAGGGAGAGAATCTCATCCATAGCTGCTGCACACAGCCCTCCATCAGGGTAAGTCACTCCGACATGCATCTCCCCTGTAGCAAAGGCGCCAGTGCTGGGGGAGGGGGAGAAAGAATAGGTGCTGTGCCAGGCAAAGAGTGCTGCTGCCATGCTGCTTCTCCCTGTGTGTGTGCTGCAGCAGAATGACTGGCTATGATTTGTTTTGTATGAGGGAATGCATTGAGCCTCAGCTGTTGGACCACCAAAGCTGTCTCTTAGTAATGTGATGGCAGAGTCTCTTTGATGCTGAGGTGGGAGGATGGAAGGATGATATACGCATTGAAGCTAGGCTGCCTGGCTGGTGACTCTTTCGCAATTCGGCAGACCGACGCTAGTTTTGGTTCTGCTTCTTGCCAGTCTTTCATGTCTGGAGATGTTGACTTGTAGTCATCCCAGCAAACCAAAAGGTGTAGGGAAGGTGTAAGATCATTTCCCCTAAAAGTTGTAATGAAACATTTTTCAGAATAAAACATTTAAATATATTTTTTTTAAAGTCTAGTTGTGTTGACGATTATACAATGATGGTATTAGGGTGGCACATTTAATTATTTATTTTAAAGTTCCCAAAATGTTGTGAGTGTACATGACAAGTTATTTATATATATATATATATATATATATATATATATATATATATATATATATATATATATATATATATATATATATATATATACACACACACAGTTGAAGTCGGAAGTTTACATACACCTTAGCCAAATACATTTTAAACTTGGTTTTTCAAAATTCCTGACATTTAATCCTAGTAAAAATTACTTGTCTTAGGTCAGTTAGGATCACCACTTTATTTAAAGAATGTGAAATGTCAGAATAATAGTGATTCATTTATTTCAGCTTTTAGTTCTTTCATCACATTCCCAGTGGGTCAGAAGTTTACATACGCTCAATTAGTATTTGGTAGCATTGCCTTTTAAATTGTTTAACTTGGGTCAAACGTTTCAGGTAGCTTCCCACAATAAGTTGGTTGAATTTTGTCCCATTCCTCCTGACAGAGCTTGTGTAACTGAGTCAGGTTTGTAGGCCTCCTTGCTCGCACACGCTTTTTCAGTTCTGTCCACATTTTCTATAGGATTGAGGTCAGGGCTTTGATGGCCACTCCAATACCTTGACTTTGTTGTCCTTAAGCCATTTTGCCACAACTTTGGAAGTATGGTCATTGTCCATTTGGAAGACCCATTTGTGACCAAGCTTTGATTTCCTGGATGATGTCTTGAGATGTTGCTTCAATATATGCACTTTTTTTTCCCTCACTCATGATGCCATCTATTTTGAAGTGCACCAGTCTCTCCTGCAGCAAAGCACCCCCACAACATGATTCTGCCACACCTGTGCTTCACGGGTGGGATGGTGTTCTTCTGCTTGCAAGCCTCCCCCTTTTTTCTCCAAACATAAGGATTGTCGTTATGGCCAAACAATTCTATTTTTGTTTCATCAGACCAGAGGACATTTCTCCAAAAAGTGCGATCTTTGTCCCCATGTGCAGTTGCAAACCATAGTCTTTAAAAAAAAAAAATTGCCCTTTTTCTCCACACTTTTGTGGTATCCAATTGTTTTAGTAGCTACTATCTTGTCTCATCGCTACAACTCCCGTACGGGCTCGGGAGAGACGAAGGTTGAAAGTTATGCGTCCTCTGCTACACACCCCAACCAAGCCGCACTGCTTCTTAACACAGTGAGCATCCAACCTGGAAGCCAGCCGCACCAATGTGTCGGAGGAAACACTGTGCACCTGGCAACCTTGGTTAGCACGCACTGCGCCCGGCCCGCCACAGGAGTCGCTGTTGCGCGATGAGACAAGGACAATATATTATCTATTGTTTACAGAACTCATTCAACAATTTTAGATTAAGTTTGTGGGAAAAGTGTGTGTGTGTGGGGGGTGAAGTATTTTTCTCCCATGGGCAAAGACATTTAAAAGGGGTGACGATATTAACAGTAATTTTGCTCCAAATGTGCAAATTGTCCAAACAGATCAGGGTAGATGGATTTTTAAAAATATGTGATTGGACAATAAACAGATGGCTTATTAACCTATACTGTCCAAATAATGATTATCTTATTATGATGGGGATTTTAATATGCTTTTCAATACCTCTATGGACCGTAAAGGAAATCACACTATCACCCTCAGGTACTTAAGGATATCATGAATATCCTGGATAAATTGGAATTAGTGGATATATAGAAGCTTAAATACTCTGACCTACTGAGATAGACGTGGCGGAGGCTTAATCAAGCTAGTCATCTTGATTACTTTCTTATGTCAATCTCTCCGGCACCAAAAGTTAGTGTTGATGGGGGACAGAATACCGTCGGATCATCATATAATTGGCATATATATTACTCTTACAGAATTTCCACGTGGGCAAGGATATTGGAAATTTAATCAAAGCTGATATGATGATATTATAACTAGGACAGTAGATTTTATAACTTACTTTTTCCAACGTACAATAAGGGGATCTGCTGTACCTATGTTATGGGACACTTTTTAAATGGGCCTTTAGAGGCCATGCAATTCAGTACTCATCTATAAAACAAAAGCAATTTAGATCAAGAGTCCATATTAACAAAGGAAGTTGAAGGACTAACAGTACAGTTAGATAACAATAGAGGCACAGAATAAGTTAGAGGAAAAATAAATGGAGGAACTTATTCAAGAGCGATCCAGTGTAATATGTTTTATATATAGCAAACTGGATGGAATATGGGGAAAAAATACACAATTCTTTCACATCTTTAACAGATGCTACCAAAAAAGGCTGAACTCCAGTGCTGGCTGGCATACCAGTGGAAGTATACCAAACATTTTTTTTATATATACTCAGAGGACCATTATTAGCCTGTTTTATATAGGGAGTGTTTATCGGCCACGTAACAAGGTCTGATTTTCATTATTACTGAAACAGGGTGTGGGTGTGTGTGTGTGTGTGTGTGTGTGTAAAGATCCAGTCCATTTGAAATATTGGAGGCCTCTTACACTTCAGTGTTGTGATGCAAAGAGTCTAGCTAAATGCTTGGCGCATAGAATTTAAAAAGGTATTGTCCGATATTCATCCTCATCAGACAGGATTTTTGCATGGACGATACATTGGAGATAAGACGAGTACTGAAAACGATAGAATACTAAGAAATATTGGGGAAACCAGGCATGGTTTTCATAGCTGATTTTGAAAAGTATTTTGATAAAGTAAGACTGGAGTTTATATATAAATGCCTAGAATATTTCAATTTGGAGAATGTCTTTATAAAATGGGTTAAAGTTATGTATAGTAACGCTAGGTGTAAAATAAAGCAAAAAAATAAACCTCTCACTGACAACTGTTTATTTTCAGCAAACGTAATTAACATGTCAATATTTGTATAAACATAAGATTCAACAACTGAGACATAAACTGAACAAGTTACAGACTTGTGACTAACAGAAATTGAATAATGTGTACCTGAACAAAGAGGGGGGGGGGGGGGGGGTTCAGAAGTTAGTGTCAGTATCTGGTGTGGCCACCAGCTGCATTAAGTACGGAAGTGCATCTACTCCTCCTGGACTTCAAAAGATTTGCCAGTTCCTCACTGTGATATGTTACCCCACCCTTCCATCAAGGCAAGTTCAGACATTTCTAGGGGGAATGGCCCTTGCCCTCACTCTCCGATCCAACAGGTCCCAGACGTGCTCAATGGGATTGAGATCTGGGCTCTTTGCTGGCCATGGCAGAACACTGACATTCCTGTCTTGCAGGATATCACTCACAGATGGAGTAGTATGGCTGGTGGCATTTTCATGCTGGAGGGTCATGTCAGGATGAGCCTGCAAGGAAGGGTACCACGTGAGGGAGGAGTATGTCTTCCCTGTACCTCACAGCATTGAGATTGCCTGCAATGACAACAAGCTCAGTCCGATGATGCTGTGACACACCGCCCCAGATCATGACGGACCCTCTTCCTCCAAATCGATCCCACTCCAGAGTACAGGCCTCTGTGTACCGCTCATTCCTTTGACGAATCAGACCATCACCCCTGGTGAGAGAACCGCGACTTGTCAGTGAAGAGCACTTTTTGCCAGTCCTGTCTGGTCCAGTGGCGGTGGGTTTGTGCCCATAGGCGACGGTGATGTCTGAGGACCTGCAACAGGGCTACAAGCCCTCAGTCCAGCCTCTCAGCCTATTGCGAACCGTCTGAGCACTGATGGAGGGATTGTGCGTTCCCGGTGTAACTTGGGCAGTTGTTGCCATCCTGTACCTGTACCGAAGGTGTGATATTTGGATGTTCCGATCCTGTACAGGTGTTACACGTGGTCTGCCACTGCGAGGACGATCAGCTGTCCGTCCGGTCTTCCTGTAGCGCTGTCTTAGGCGTCTCAGTACGGACATTGCAATTTATTGACCTGGCCACATCTGCAGTCCTCATGCCTAAGGCACGTTTGTGCAGATGAGCAGGGACCCTGGGCATCTCTCTTTTGATATTTTTCAGCGTCAGTAGAAAGGCCTCCTTTATTGTCCTAAGTTTTCATAACTGTAACCTTAATTGCCTACAGTCTGTATGCTGTTAGTGTCTTAACGACCGTTCTTCAGGTGCATGTTCATTAATTGTTTATGGTTCATTGAACAAGCATAAGGAAATAGTGTTTAAACACTTTACAATGAAGATCTGACGTTATTTGGATTTTTACCAATTATCTTTGAAAGACCGGGTCCTGAAAAGGAGACGTTTCTTTTTTTATTTTAGTTTAGTAACTAATGGCTATGTCTCAGTTTTTTAAACTGTCAGGAGGAGTAAAACAAGGTTGTCCACTATCTGCATATCTATTTATTATTGCCATCAAAATGTTAGTTGTTGTTAATATTATTGTTGGATCTAAATTTTAAGGGATTAGAAATCCGTGGCTTAAAAACAAAGGTGTTGTATGCTGATTCATGTTTTCTTTTAAAATCACAATTTTAATCCCTCCACAGCCTCATAGAGGATCTAGATTATTTTTGCTAACCTCTCTGGATTAAAACCAAATTCTAAGTGTACTATATTACTTATTGATCACTAAAAAATTCAACTTTTTGCATTACCATGTAGTTTACCAATAAAATTGTCTGAGGATGTGGACATAATCGGTATACAAATCCAGAAAGAAATGATCTCACGCCAACAAATTTTATAGAAAGTTAGCAAAAATAGATAAGATCTTGCTACCATGGAAAGGAAAATACCTGTCTATTTGTGGAAAAATCACCCTGATTTGAACTCTTTAGTCATATCACAGTGTACCTATTTGCTTATGGTTTTGCCTACACCTAGTGACTGCCTTTTTAAATAATATGATCCCAAAATATTCCATTTTATTTGGAATGGCAAGCCAGACAAAATTAGAAGGGCCTGTTTTGTATAAGAATTCAGAGGGCAGAAATTATTAAATATTAAAGCATTAGACCTCTCACTAAAGGCTTCAGTCATACAAAAGTTATACTTAAATCCAAACTGGTTCTCTAGTAAATTGGTAAGAATGTCTCACCCCATGTTCAAGAATGGTCCGTTTCCCTTTATTCAGATTCCAACTGCTCACTTTTGGTTATTTGAAAACAAAATTATCTCCAAATGTTTTAAAATATCTTAACAAGCCTTAAAGTTGGTTGCAATTTCAGAAGACAGAACAAATATTGTGGTTAAACTCAAATATACTTATATATATATATATATATATATTTTTTTTTTAAATAACTTTTAATTTTGATGATAAAATTAACTGCATGTGTGACCACTTACTTTTTTTAACAGACATATGGAAATGTCTGCACTAGCCAAAATTACAACCAACTAATTGCAGTATTACCACAATTGGAAGAGGCAAGTAGGGAGGGGGGGGGGTGTAAGGAACTTGTCTGTTGGCCCTGCATTAAAGATCATAAATGGTTAAAGAAAATTGTGATAAATAAAAAAATATACCAATTTCATTTAAGGACATATTGACAGCTGTGTCATTTATAATTTGCAAAATAGTTGAAGACATTTTCAACCTACAGATTCCATGGTTTATGAACTGACACGCAAAACAATGCCGGATTCAAAACTTCAATTCTTAAAATTATTATTTATTTCAAAATTATTATTATTAATTTACAATCTGTAGAAGCTATGAGAACAAAGGGTCAGTATTTTTGTGAAGCATCACAGCACAGTTGAAAAATATATGGCAAGTAGAAATACAAAATGGACGGTGTTAAGAGATGGGAGGGGTTGAACAAATGTAAAACATACGGGGTCTGTAAAATGTGTATATAGGTTCAGAAATGTTGTGAAATAGAAATCAAACTGGATGGACATCAGAAATAGAGGAAGTACTAAAAACAAACAAAATATAACTATTGTGTCTGTAAAATGTGTATAATATGTATAAACTATAGGTAGAAGCCTAAGTGTTTACTCCAATTGGGGGAGGGCTGGTAGGGTTTACGGGGAATAATAAAGGTATTCTAAAATGTGTGTATTTACCCCCAAAATATATGGAAATGATGCAGACAATTTACATTGATGGGAGCAACAATCTATCCGCTATATTAAAGCTGATTAACCCCTTTTAAAAAGCTTTTTCTTTTTTTCCCATGTCTGAAATAAAACAACATGATATGATTTGATTTGAAGTGTCTAAACACTGGACTGAAAATCACCATAGATAGACTTCACCAACCAGGTATTCAGTCATGATAGAATGAGGTGATCGTGATGAATTTAGGAGGAGTGTTTACACTTCCTCCAGGCTGCAGGAGTGCTCCAGGGGAGATGTGGCATTTGATATAAATATGAGGATGGTTCTGCTAGCTCACAAACTTGGACTTGGTTATGCAGATCTAAAGAAAATGAGCAAAGTCCTAGGGATTCCTTCTTTGAGTCTCTGCTTATATCAGAGAAATGACCAGAGTGACACATAAATAAAAAGGGGGAGTAGCCCGTGATTGTCAGGTGACTTGCTGTGTATAAATAATATTTATTTCCTTGCTCCAGCAAATGTTTTCAAAGTTAACAAAACAGAGTGATAGGAAAACAGACCTACAGTGAAGTTGAAAGTCCGTGTTGCCCAGCAACAGCCCCAAAACATCACCGCTCTAGAGATCTGCATGGAGGAATGGGCCAAAATACCAGCAACAGTGTGTGAAAACCTTGTGAAGAACTTGCACAACTGGTGGCTGACTAAATACTTTTTTGCCCCACTGTATACAATTAGTGTCGCATTAGGCGCAACAAAGCCTCCTTCACTCACGCCGCCAAGCTTACCCTAGTAAAACTGACTATCCTACCGATCCTCGACTTCGACGATGTCATCTACAAAATGGCTTCCAACACTCTACTCAGACTGCATCCAGTTTGCTATCACAGTGCCATCCGTTTTGTCACGAAAGCACCTTATACCACTCACCACTGCGACTTGTATGCTCTAGTCGGCTGGCCCTCGCTACATATTCGTCGCCAGACCCACTGGCTCCAGGTCATCTACAAGTCCATGCTAGGTAAAGCTCCGCCTTATCTCAGTTCACTGGTCACGATGGCAACACCCATCCGTAGCACGCGCTCCAGCAGGTGTATCTCACTGATCATCCCTAAAGCCAACACCTCATTTGGCCGCCTTTCGTTCCAGTACTCTGCTGCCTGTGACTGGAACGAATTGCAAAAATCACTGAAGTTGGAGACTTTTATCTCCCTCACCAACTTCAAACATCAGCTATCTGAGCAGCTAACCGATCGCTGCAGCTGTACATAGTCTATTGGTAAATAGCCCACCCATTTTCACCTACCTCATCCCCATACTGTTTTTATTTATTTACTTTTGTGCTCTTTTGCACACCTCCTCATGCCTTTTGCACACAATGTATATAGACTCCCCCTTTTTTTTCTACTGTGTTATTGAATTGTTAATTGTTTACTCCATGTGTAACTCTATGTTGTCTGTTCACACTGCTATGCTTTATTTTGGCCAGGTCGCAGTTGCAAATGAGAACTTGTTCTCAACTAGCTTACCTGGTTAAATAAAGGTGAAAAAAAGGCTACAGCCCTATGACACTGTAGGCTAATGTGATTAGTGAAGAAAAAAAATGCGTTACATAAAGTAAATATATGCTAATATTAACATTGGGTAACATGCTGATATTTAGTTCTGCAATTATGACTGTGATGTCGACAGACATAAGTACTTTATCCCCCCTCTTTAGATGCAGAGATTCAGAGGGCTACAGTCAGAGTGCTGCAATTAGAAGAGCATATGCAGATATAGACCCAGACATAGCAGAGTTGTTGGATGAGGATGCCATCATAGACCTTAATGTATCCTTTGATGGCACTTGGCACGAGAGGATTCCCTTCCAACTACGGGATAGGTGTGACCTGTTCACCAAATGTGCTACCTTGTCCCGGACCTGCTGTTTTTGACTCTCTCGCTGTCTACCGCACCTGCTGTCTCTAACTCTGAATGATTGGCTATGAAAAGCCAACTGACATTTACTCCTGAGGTGCTGACCTGTTGCACTCTCTACAACCACTATGCTTATTATTATTTGACCCTACTGGTCGTCTATGAACGCTTGAACAGCTTGGCCATGTACTGTTATAATCTCCACCCGACACAGCCAGGAGAGGACCCCTCAGAACCTGGTTCCTGCCTTTCTAGGGAGTTTTCCCTAGCCACCGTGCTTCGACATTTGCATTGCTTGCTGTTTGGGGTTTTAGGCCGGGTTTCTGTATAGCACTTTGTGACATCGGCTGATATTAAAAGGGCTTTATGATTGGTGCTGGTACCAGCGAGCCATAGAAAATGGTGAAGATCCACCCTGTCACAAAAACCTTGGAGGCCATACATTTTTTTAAAGAGGTTGCACAGAAAATGGTACCTGGATGTCAAATGATAACATCCTCAAAAGAATGTAGCATGGAGGAACCCAGAATGCAAATGGTTGTCTGAACTCTGTAATATGGTTGCGATGCCCCAAAACTGTCTGCGGGCAAAAGCCACATTGACGGAGCAGGCAGTATGGCAGTAACCACGTTCACTGAGGGAGCCACTGCTATATCAAATGTGATGAACAAATTGTGGCTTGACAGCATATTGGTGACACTGGAAGCAATCAGAGAGGAGGATGCAAGGCATGTTGCGAGAGCTGACTTTTCTTCAATGGAGTGTGCCAAGCGTAGGTGCAGGTCCCATGACACAGTCGAGAGTAAAGCGGCACCAGCAACAACTCAGAGGGCCTTACATATGGGGCAGGCATAGCTGATTAATGTTCTGCACATTTCAACAGCCATACAAAATCCTTGTATGTGACAAATTGAGTGAAGTGATATGAGACTTTGAACAAAACTGCCCAACAGACCAGTATTCAAAGCATATGCTCTGTTGCTTGAAACAAAGGTATATTTGATGTTTAGAAGTTGTCACATGAATTAAAACTCTTATTTATAGATAAGCACATTTGAATTGCATTAGCATATCTTTATCAGCCATTTTCTAAAAATGACATGTGCCCCAATTCATTTCTCAGGCTTCAAAGGATGTGCATTCACATTATTCCACACACAGGATCTTATGTCTTTTAGTCATATTTACAGAGGCTTTTTTTTAATATCTTGTGTTTTTTAAATAAAAAATAATGCCATGAAATGACAGTAATTTTAGTATATTGATCTGTAAAAGTCTGACCATTGAGTGTCTTGTCATAATAAAACAAAACATTCTGCCTTGAACCAGTGTTGAAAACGATTATCGTAATAAGAAAATTAGTGCATATTTTAAGGCCAGTTTGTCTCATTTGCATATTTAAAAATAATTAACTTGCAATACAATATATTGTGTTATGTATACATTCAACTGGTAAAGAAAAATCCCCTATTACCCTCTGGTGCCCGGCTGTAAAAAGTAACACAATAACAGGGGTACCGAGCCAGTATGTGGGGTTAGAGGTAATTTGTACATGTAGGTAGGGGTGAAGTGACTAGGCATAGATAATAAATAGAGTAGCAGCAGTGTACAAAACAAATGGAGGGGGGGGGGGGTCGTCAATGTAATAGTCTGGTGGCCATTTGATTAATTGTTCAGCATTCTTATTTCTTGGGGTTAGAAGCTGTTAAGGAGCCTTTGGTCCTTGACTTGGTGCTCCTGTGCTGCTTGCCGTGTGGTAGCAGAGAGAACAGTCAATGACATGGGTGACTGGAGTCTCGGACAATTACAATTTTTTAAAGTCTGATACTGCCTATTAAATAGGTCCTGGATTGAAGGAAGCTTGGACCCAGTGACGTACTGGGCCATACCCGCTACCCTCTAGTGCCTTACGGTCAGATGTTGAGCACTTGCCATACCAGACGGTGATGAAACCGGTCAGGATGCTCTCAGGATGCAGCTGTAGAACCTTTTTGAGGATCTGGGGCTCCATGTCAAATCTTTCAAGTCTTGAGGGGGAAAAGGTTTTGTTGTGCCCAAATCACGACTGTCTTGGTGTGTTTGGACCATGATATATTGTTGGTGACGTGGACACCAAGGAACTTAACTCTTGACCCACCCTCTACAGCCCCGTTGATGTTAATGGGGGCCTGTTCGGCCCGCCTTTTCCTGTAGTCCACAATCAGCTCCTTTTGTCTTGCTCACATTGAGGGAGCGGTTCTCCTGGCACCACACTGCCAGTTCTGACCTCCTCCCTATAGGCTCTCGTTGTCGGTGATCAGGCCTACCACTGTTGTCGTCAGCAAACTTAATAATGGTGTTGGAGTCGTTTGACCATGCAGTCGTGGGTGAACAAGGGAGTACAGGAGGGGACTAAGTCACAACCCTGAGGGGCCCCAGTGTTGAGGATAAGTGTGGCAGATGTGTAGTTGCCTACCCTCACCACCTGGGGGTGGTGTCCAGCCTTTCAAAGCACTTCATGGCTACCGACGTGAGTGCTACGGGCGGTAATCATTTAGGCAGGTTACCTTTGCTTCCTTGGGCACAGTGACTATGGTGGTCTGCTTGAAACATGTAGGTATTACAGACTCAGTCAGGGAGAGGTTGAAAATGTCAGTGAAGACACTTGCCAGTTGGTCCGTGCATGCTTTGAGTACACATCCTGGTAATCCATCTGGCCCTGCGGCTTTGTGAATGTTGACCTGTTTAAAGGTCTTGCTCATATTGGCTACCGAGAGCGTTAAAACACAGCTGGTGCTCTTGTGCATGCGTCCGTGTTGCTTGCCTCGATGCGAGCATAAATGGCATTTAGCTCGTCTGGTAGGCTCGCGTCTGGGTTTCCCTTTGTAGGCCGTAATAGTTTTCAAGCCCTGCCACATCTGACGAGCGCAGATCTGGGGAAGGGTACCAAAAACAAATCTGTATAATTGAAGGTCTCCAAGAACACCGTGGCTTCCATTATTCTTAAATGGAAGAAGTTTGGAACCACCAAGACTCTTCCTTGAGCTGGCCACCCAGCCAAACTGAGCAATCGGGGGAGAAGGGCCTTGGTCAGGGAAGGGACCAAGAACCTGATGTCCACTCTGACAGAGCTCTAGAGTTCCTCTGTGGAGATGGGAGAACCTTCCAGAAGGACAACCATCTCTGCAACAGTCTTTATGGTAGAGTGGCCAGACAGAAGCCACTCCTCAGTAAAAGGCATATGACAGCCCACTTGGAGTTTGCCAAAAGGCACCTAAAGGACTCAGACCATGAGAAACAAGATTCTCTGGTCTGATGACTAGTCAGGATCGAGGGAAAGATAAACGGAGTAAAGTACAGAGATCCTTGATGACAACCTGCTCTCAGGACCTCAGACTGGGGCAAAAGTTCACCTTCCAACAGGACAATGTCACTTAGCACACAGCCAAGACAACGCAGCAGTTGCTTCGGGATAAGTTGCAATGTCCTTGAGTGGGCCAGCCAGAGCCCGGACTTGAACCCGATTTAACATCTCTGGAGAGACCTGAAAATAGCTGTACAGCGACGCTCCCCATCCAACCTGACAACTTGAGAGGATCTGCACAGAAGAATGTGAGAAACTCCCCAAATACAGGTTTGCCAAGCTTGTAACATCATAGTTAAGGCTGTAATCGCTGGCAAAGGTGCTTCAACGAAGTACTGAGTAAAGGGTCTGAATACAAATGTAATATTTCAGCATTTTTAATACATTTGCAAAAATGTCTAAACCTGTTATTGCTATGTCATAATGGGGTGTTGCTTTTTGATGGGGGAATTCAATCAATTTTAGAATAAGTCTGTAACGTAAACTAATTGTGTTACTTTACAGTAAGCGACAGGTAGTCTAGTGGTTAGAGCGTTGGACTTGTAACCGAAAGGTTGCAAGATCAAATCACCGAGCTGACAAGGTAAAAATCTGTCGTTCTGCCACTGAACAATTCAGTTAACCCACTGTTCCTAGGCTGTCATTGAAAATAAGAATTTGTTCTTAACTGACTTGCCTAGTTAAATAAAGGTAAAATAAAAAAAATATGTCAAGGGGTTTGAATACTTTCCAAATGCACTGTATCTGTGATCAACCGATGCGTATCGGTATTCCCAGAGGCATGTGAAATCCATTGATTGGAGCCAAATTAATTAATTTAAATGGACTTATTTCCTTATGAACTGTAACTCAGTCAAGTCTTTTGAAATTGTTGCATTGATATTTTTGTTCAGTATATGTTCCCTGGCAAGCTGAGATCCTTAGGAGAATGTTCTGTGGTGTTTTTTTGCAGATGTTATGAACAACATTTTTGTGAATGTTAGAGAATCCCAAGGAAATTTAATTTCAAACATTTTCTTTGATATTAAATATTTGGTGATTTAAAAAAAAAACATTTGAATGTTTATGGGTTGTTATCATCCTAATGTTAGCTCAAAACCCAATGAGAACTTAATAGTAATGTTTGATAATATCTTGGGAATATTCCCAGTTTGCTGGGGTTTATTTATATTTGAAGTTGTCTTGCCACTGTATGTACATACAAAGTATGTGACCTGTTTGGAATTGCCATGAATTTCTGCATAAATTGGTCATAAAATGTCATCTGACCTTCATCAAAGTCACAACAATAGACAAACAGTGTGCTTAAACTAATAACACACAAATTATTGCATTTTCCTTGTCCATATTGAATACATAATTTAAACATTCACAGT